>NW_027307856.1:27500-327500 GCF_047496885.1 Scyliorhinus torazame
AAATTTCAATGCAAGCCGTTCTGAAACCAATCGGCAAATTACTCAAAATGCTGAACTCGCCGAGAAAATCACTTTTGTTCCACAATGAATGTCTGGTAAAAAAAATAGTAAATTTCAATGTAAGCCGTTCTGAAACCAATCGGCAAATTACTCAAAACGCTTAACGCGCCGAGAAAATCACTTTTTTCCCACAATGAATGTCTGGCAAAAAATAGTTAATTTTGATGCAAGACGTTCTGAAACCAATCGGCAAATTACTCAAAATGCTTAACTCGCCGAGAAAATCACTTTTGTCCCACAATGAATGCCTGGCAAAAAATAGTAAATTTCAATGCAAGCCGTTCTGAAACCAATCGGCAAATTACTAAAAATGCTTAACGAGCCGAGAAAATGACTTTTTTCCCACAATGAATGTCTAGCAAAAAATAGTTAATTTTGATGCAAGACGTTCTGGAACCAATCGGCAAATTACTCAAAATGCTTAACTCGTCGAGAAAATCACTTTTGTTCCACAATGAATGCCTGGCAAAAAATAGTTAATTGTGAAGGAAGCCGTTCTGAAAACAATCGGCAAATTACTCAAAATGCTAAACTCGGCGAGAAAATCACTTTTTTCCCATAATGAATGTCTGGCAAAAAATAGTTAATTTTGATGCAAGACGTTCTGAAACCAATCCGCAAATTACTCAAAATGCTTAACGCGCCGAGAAAATCACTTTTGTTCCACAATGAATGCCTGGCAAAAAATAGTTAATTGTGAAGGAAGCCGTTCTGAAAACAATCGGCAAATTACTCAAAATGCTAAACTCGCCGAGAAAATCACTTTTTTCCCACAATGAATGTCTGGCAAAAAATAGTTAATTTTGATGCAAGACGTTCTGAAACCAAACGGCAAATTACTCAAAATGCTTAACGCGGCGAGAAAATCTCTTTTGTTCCACAATGAATGTCTGGCAAAAAATAGTTAATTTTGATGCAAGCTGAAACCAATCGGCAAATTACTCAAATGCTTAACTCGCCGATAAAATCAGTTTTTTTCCACAATGAATGTATGTCACAAAATAGTTCAATATGATGCAAGAGGTTCTGAAACCAATCGCCAAATTACTCAAAATGCTTAACTCGCCGAGAAAATCACTTTTTTCCCACAATGAATGTCTGGCAAAAATTAGTAAATTTCAATGCAAGCCGTTCTGAAACCAATCGGCAAATTACTCAAAATGCTTAACGCGCCGAGAAAATCACTTTTGTTCCACAATGAATGCCTGGCAAAAAATAGTAAATTTCAATGCAAGCCGTTCTGAAGCCAATCGGCAAATTACTCAAAATGCTTAACGCGCCTAGAAAATCACTTTTTTCCCACAATGAATGTCTGGCAAAAAATAGTTAATTGTGATGCAAGCCATTCTGAAAACAATCGGCAAATTACTCAAAATGCTAAACTCGCCGAGAAAATCACTTTTTTCCCATAATGAATGTCTGGCAAAAAATAGTTAATTTTGATGCAAGACGTTCTGAAACTAATCGGGAAATTGCTCAAAATGCTTAACGCGCCGAAAAAATCACTTTTGTTCCACAATGAATGTCTGGCAAAAAATAGTTAATTGTGATGCAAACCGTTCTGAAACCAATCGGAAAATTACTCAAAATGCATAAATCGCCGAGAAAATCACTTTTTTCCCACAATGAATGTCTGGCAAAAAATAGTAAATTTCAATGCAAGCCGTTCTGAAACCAATCGGCAAATTACTCAAAATGCTGATCTCGCCGAGAAAATCACTTTTGTTCCACAATGAATGTCTGGTTAAAAAATAGTAAATTTCAATGTAAGCCGTTCTGAAACCAATCGGCAAATTACTCAAAACGCTTAACGCGCCGAGAGAATCACTTTTTTCCCACAATGAATGTCTGGCAAAAAATAGTTAATTTTGATGCAAGACGTTCTGAAACCAATCGGCAAATTACTCAAAATGCTTAACTCGCCGAGAAAATCACTTTTGTTCCACAATTAATGCCTGGCAAAAAATAGTAAATTTCAATGCAAGCCGTTGTGAAACCAATCGGCAAATTACTCAAAATGCTTAACGCGCCGAGAAAATCACTTTTTTCCCGCAATGAATGTCTGGCAAAAAATAGTTAATTTTGTTGCAAGACGTTCTGAAAGCAATCGGCAAATTACTCAAAATGCTTAACTCGTCGAGAAATCACTTTTGTTGCACAATGAATGCCTGGCAAAAAATAGTTAATTGTGATGGAAGTCGTTCTGAAAACAATCGGCAAATTACTCAAAATGCTAAACTCGCCGAGAAAATCACTTTTTTTCCATAATGAATGTCTGGCAAAAAATAGTGAATTTTGATGCAAGACGTTCTGAAACCAATTGGGAAATTACTCAAAATGCATAAAACGCCGAGAAAATCACTTTTTACCCACAATGAGTGTCTGGCAAAAAATAGTAAATTTCAATGCAAGCCGTTCTGAAACTAATCGGCAAATTACTCAAAATGCTTAACTCGCCGAGAAAATCACTTTTGTTCCACAATGAATGCCTGGCAAAAAATAGTAAATTTCAATGCAAGCCGTTCAGAAGCCAATCGGCAAATTACTCAAAATGCTTAACGCGCCTAGAAAATCACTTTTTTCCCACAATGAATGTCTGGCAAAAAATAGTTAATTTTGATGCAAGACGTTCTGAAACCAATCGGCAAATTACTCAAAATGCTTAACTCGTCGAGAAAATCACTTTTGCGCCACAATGAATGCCTGGCAAAAAATAGTTAATTGTGATGCAACCCGTTCTGAAAACAATCGGCAAATTACTCAAAATGCTAAATTCGCCGAGAAAATCACTTTTTTCCCATAATGAATGTCTGGCAAAAAATAGTTAATTTTGATGCAAGACGTTCTGAAACCAATCGGCAAATTACTCAAAATGCTTAACTCGCCGAGAAAATCACTTTTGTTCCACAATGAATGCCTGGCAAAAAATAGTAAATTTCAATGCAAGCCGTTCAGAAGCCAATCGGCAAATTACTCAAAATGCTTAACGCGCCTAGAAAATCACTTTTTTCCCACAATGAATGTCTGGCAAAAAATAGTTAATTTTGATGCAAGACGTTCTGAAACCAATCGGCAAATTACTCAAAATGCTTAACTCGTCGAGAAAATCACTTTTGCGCCACAATGAATGCCTGGCAAAAAATAGTTAATTGTGATGCAACCCGTTCTGAAAACAATCGGCAAATTACTCAAAATGCTAAATTCGCCGAGAAAATCACTTTTTTCCCATAATGAATGTCTGGCAAAAAATAGTTAATTTTGATGCAAGACGTTCTGAAACCAATCCGCAAATTACTCAAAATGTTTAACGCGCTTAGAAAATCACTTTTTTCCCACAATGAATGTCTGGCAAAAAAATAGTTAATTTTGATGCAAGACGTTCTGAAACCAATCGGCAAATTACTCAAAATGCTTAACGCGGCGAGAAAATCACTTTTTTCCCACATTGAATGTCTGGCAAAAAATACTTAATTTTGATGCAAGCTGAAACCAATCGGCAAATTACTCAAATGCTTAACTCGCCGAGAAAATAACTTTTGTTCCACAATGAATGCCTGGCAAAAAATAGTAAATTTCAATGCAAGCCGTTCTGAAACCAATCGGCAAATTACTCAAAATGCTTAACGCGCCGAGAAAATCACTTTTGTTCCACAATGAATGCCTGGCAAAAAATAGTAAATTTCAATGCAAGCCGTTCTGAAGCCAATCGGCAAATCACTCAAAATGCTTAACGCGCCTAGAAAATCACTTTTTTCCCACAATGAATGTCTGGCAAAAAATAGTTAATTGTGATGCAAGCCGTTCTGAAAACAATCGGCAAATTACTCAAAATGCTAAACTCGCCGAGAAAATCACTTTTTTCCCATAATGAATGTCTGGCAAAAAATAGTTAATTTTGATGCAAGACGTTCTGAAACCAATCGGGAAATTGCTCAAAATGCTTAATGCGCCGAAAAAATCACTTTTGTTCCACAATGAATGTCTGGCAAAAAATAGTTAATTGTGATGCAAACCGTTCTGAAACCAATCGGAAAATTACTCAAAATGCATAAATCGCCGAGAAAATCACTTTTTTCCCACAATGAATGTCTGGCAAAAAATAGTAAATTTCAATGCAAGCCGTTCTGAAACCAATCGGCAAATTACTCAAAATGCTGATCTCGCCGAGAAAATCACTTTTGTTCCACAATGAATGTCTGGTTAAAAAATAGTAAATTTCAATGTAAGCCGTTCTGAAACCAATCGGCAAATTACTCAAAACGCTTAACGCGCCGAGAGAATCACTTTTTTCCCACAATGAATGTCTGGCAAAAAATAGTTAATTTTGATGCAAGACGTTCTGAAACCAATCGGCAAATTACTCAAAATGCTTAACTCGCCGAGAAAATCACTTTTGTTCCACAATGAATGCCTGGCAAAAAATAGTAAATTTCAATGCAAGCCGTTCTGAAACCAATCGGCAAATTACTCAAAATGCTTAACGCGCCGAGAAAATCACTTTTTTCCCGCAATGAATGTCTGGCAAAAAATAGTTAATTTTGTTGCAAGACGTTCTGAAAGCAATCGGCAAATTACTCAAAATGCTTAACTCGTCGAGAAATCACTTTTGTTCCACAATGAATGCCTGGCAAAAAATAGTTAATTGTGATGGAAGTCGTTCTGAAAGCAATCGGCAAATTACTCAAAATGCTAAACTCGCCGAGAAAATCACTTTTTTCCCATAATGAATGTCTGGCAAAAAATAGTTAATTTTGATGCAAGACGTTCTGAAACCAATTGGGAAATTACTCAAAATGCATAAAACGCCGAGAAAATCACTTTTTACCCACAATGAATGTCTGGCAAAAAATAGTAAATTTCAATGCAAGCCGTTCTGAAACTAATCGGCAAATTACTCAAAATGCTTAACTCGCCGAGAAAATCACTTTTGTTCCACAATGAATGCCTGGCAAAAAATAGTAAATTTCAATGCAAGCCGTTCAGAAGCCAATCGGCAAATTACTCAAAATGCTTAACGCGCCTAGAAAATCACTTTTTTCCCACAATGAATGTCTGGCAAAAAATAGTTAATTTTGATGCAAGACGTTCTGAAACCAATCGGCAAATTACTCAAAATGCTTAACGCGGCGAGAAAATCTCTTTTGTTCCACAATGAATGTCTGGCTAAAAATAGTTAATTTTGATGCAAGCTGAAACCAATCGGCAAATTACTCAAATGCTTAACTCGCCGAGAAAATCAATTTTTTTCCACAATGAATGTATGTCACAAAATAGTTCAATATAATGCAAGAGGTTCTGAAAACAATCGCCAAATTACTCAAAATGCTTAACTCGCCGAGAAAATCACTTTTTTCCCACAATGAATGTCTGGCAAAAAATAGTAAATTTCAATGCAAGCCGTTCTGAAACCAATCTGCAAATTACTCAAAATGCTGAACGCGCCGAGAAAATCACTTTTGTTCCACAATGAATGCCTGGCAAAAAATAGTAAATTTCAATGCAAGCCGTTCTGAAGCCAATCGGCAAATTACTCAAAATGCTTAACGCGCCTAGAAAATCACTTTTTTCCCACAATGAATGTCTGGCAAAAAATAGTTAATTGTGATGCAAGCCGTTCTGAAAACAATCGGCAAATTACTCAAAATGCTAAACTCGCCGAGAAAATCACTTTTTTCCCATAATGAATGTCTGGCAAAAAATAGTTGATTTTGATGCAAGACGTTCTGAAACCAATCGGGAAATTCCTCAAAATGCTTAACGCGCCGAAAAAATCACTTTTGTTCCACAATGAATGTCTGGCAAAAAATAGTTAATTGTGATGCAAACCGTTCTGAAACCAATCGGGAAATTACTCAAAATGCATAAATCGCCGAGAAAATCACTTTTTTCCCACAATGAATGTCTGGCAAAAAATAGTAAATTCCAATGCAAGCCGTTCTGAAACCAATCGGCAAATTACTCAAAATGCTGATCTCGCCGAGAAAATCACTTTTGTTCCACAATGAATGTCTGGTTAAAAAATAGCAAATTTCAATGTAAGCCGTTCTGAATCCAATCGGCAAATTACTCAAAACGCTTAACGCGCCGAGAGAATCACTTTTTTCCCACAATGAATGTCTGGCAAAAAATAGTAAATTTCAATGCAAGCCGTTCTGAAACCAATCGGCAAATTACTCAAAATGCTTAACGCGCCGAGAAAATCACTTTTTTCCCACAATGAATGTCTGGCAAAAAATAGTAAATTTCAATGCAAGCCGTTCTGAAACCAATCGGCAAATTACTCAAAATGCTTAACGCGCCGAGAAAATCACTTTTTTCCCGCAATGAATGTCTGGCAAAAAATAGTTAATTTTGTTGCAAGACGTTCTGAAAGCAATCGGCAAATTACTCAAAATGCTTAACTCGTCGAGAAATCACTTTTGTTCCACAATGAATGCCTGGCAAAAAATAGTTAATTGTGATGGAAGTCGTTCTGAAAACAATCGGCAAATTACTCAAAATGCTAAACTCGCCGAGAAAATCACTTTTTTCCCATAATGAATGTCTGGCAAAAAATAGTGAATTTTGATGCAAGACGTTCTGAAACCAATTAGGAAATTACTCAAAATGCATAAAACGCCGAGAAAATCACTATTTACCCACAATGAATGTCTGGCAAAAAATAGTAAATTTCAATGCAAGCCGTTCAGAAGCCAATCGGCAAATTACTCAAAATGCTTAACTCGCCTAGAAAATCACTTTTTTCCCACAATGAATGTCTGGCAAAAAATAGTTAATTTTGATGCAAGACGTTCTGAAACCAATCGGCAAATTACTCAAAATGCTTAACTCGTCGAGAAAATCACTTTTGCGCCACAATGAATGCCTGGCAAAAAATAGTTAATTGTGATGCAACCCGTTCTGAAAACAATCGGCAAATTACTCAAAATGCTAAATTCGCCTAGAAAATCACTTTTTTCCCACAATGAATGTCTGGCAAAAAATAGTTAATTTTGATGCAAGACGTTCTGAAACCAATCGGCAAATTACTCAAAATGCTTAACTCGTCGAGAAAATCACTTTTGCGCCACAATGAATGCCTGGCAAAAAATAGTTAATTGTGATGCAACCCGTTCTGAAAACAATCGGCAAATTACTCAAAATGCTAAATTCGCCGAGAAAATCACTTTTTTCCCATAATGAATGTCTGGCAAAAAATAGTTAATTTTGATGCAAGACGTTCTGAAACCAATCCGCAAATTACTCAAAATGCTTAACGCGCTTAGAAAATCACTTTTTTCCCACAATGAATGTTTGGCAAAAAATAGTTAATTTTGATGCAAGACGTTCTGAAACCAATCGGCAAATTACTCAAAATGCTTAACGCGGCGAGAAAATCACTTTTTTCCCACATTGAATGTCTGGCAAAAAATACTTAATTTTGATGCAAGCTGAAACCAATCGGCAAATTACTCAAGTGCTTAACTCGCCGAGAAAGTCACTTTTTTTCCACAATGAATGTATGTCACAAAATAGTTAAATTTGATGCCAGAGGTTCTGAAACCAATCGGCAAATTACTCAAAACGCTTAACGCGCCGAGAAAATCACTTTTTTCCCACAATGAATGTCTGGCAAAAAATAGTTAATTTTGATGCAAGACGTTCTGAAACCATTCGGCAAATTACTCAAAATGCTTAACTCGCCGAGAAAATTACTTTTGTTCCACAATGAATGCCTGGCAAAAAAATAGTAAATTTCAATGCAAGCCGTTCTGAAACCAATCGGCAAATTACTCAAAATGCTTTACGCGCCGAGAAAATCACTTTTTTCCCACAATGAATGTCTGGTAAAAAATAGTTAATTTTGATGCTAGAGGTTCTCAAACCAATCGGCAAATTACTCAAATTGCTTAACTCGTCGAGAAAATCACTTTTGTTCCACAATGAATGCCTGGCAAAAAATAGTTAATTGTGATGCAAGCCGTTCTGAAAACAATCGGCAAATTACTCAAAATGCAAAACTCGCCGAGGAAATCACTTTTTTCCCATAATGAATGTCTGGCAAAAAATAGTTAATTTTGATGCTAGACGTTCTGAAACCAATCAGGAAATTACTCAAAATGCATAAAACGCCGAGAAAATCACTTTTTACCCACAATGAATGTCTGGCAAAAAATAGTAAATTTCAATGCAAGCCGTTCTGAAACCAATCGGCAAATTACTCAAAATGCTGAACTCGCCGAGAAAATCACTTTTGTTCCACAATGAATGTCTGGTAAAAAATAGTAAATTTCAATGTAAGCCGTTCTGAAACCAATCGGCAAATTACTCAAAACGCTTAACGCGCCGAGAAAATCACTTTTTACCCACAATGAATGTCAGGCAAAAAATAGTTAATTTGGTGCAAGACGTTCTGAAACCAATCGGCAAATTACTCAAAATGCTTAACTCGCCGAGAAAATCACTTTTGTTCCACAATCAATGCCTGGCAAAAAATAGTAAATTTCAATGCAAGCCGTTCTGAAACCAATCGGCAAATTACTCAAAATGCTTAACGCGCCGAGAAAATCACTTTTTTCCCACAATGAATGTCTGGCAAAAAATAGTTAATTTTGTTGCAAGACGTTCTGAAAGCAATCGGCAAATTACTCAAAATGCTTAACTCGTCGAGAAATCACTTTTGTTCCACAATGAATGCCTGGCGAAAAATAGTTAATTGTGATGGAAGTCGTTCTGAAAACAATCGGCAAATTACTGAAAATGCTAAACGCGCTTAGAAAATCAATTTTTTCCCACAATGAATGTCTGGCAAAAAATAGTTAATTTTGATGCAAGACGTTCTGAAACTAATCGGCAAATTACTCAAAATGCTTAACTCGCCGAGAAAATCACTTTTGTTCCACAATGAATGCCTGGCAAAAAATAGTAAATTTCAATGCAAGCCGTTCAGAAGCCAATCGGCAAATTACTCAAAATGCTTAACTCGTCGAGAAAATCACCTTTGCTCCACAATGAATGCCTGGGAAAAAATAGTTAATTTTGATGCAAGACGTTCTGAAACCAATCCGCAAATTACTCAAAATGCTTAACGCGCTTAGAAAATCACTTTTTTCCCACAATGAATGTCTGGCAAAAAATAGTTAATTTTGATGCAAGACGTTCTGAAACCAAACGGCAAATTACTCAAAATGCTTAACGCGACGAGAAAATCTCTTTTCTTCCACAATGAATGTCTGGCAAAAAATAGTTAATTTTGATGCAAGCAGAAACCAATCGGCAAATTACTCAAATGCTTAACTCGCCGAGAAAATCAATTTTTTTCCACAATGAATGTATGTCACAAAATAGTTCAATATGATGCAAGAGGTTCTGAAAACAATCGCCAAATTACTCAAAATGCTTAACTCGCCGAGAAAATCACTTTTTTCCCACAATGAATGTCTGGCAAAAAATAGTAAATTTCAATGCAAGCCGTTCTGAAACCAATCGGCAAATTACTCAAAATGCTTAACGCGCCGAGAAAATTACTTTTGTTCCACAATGAATGCCTGGCAAAAAATAGTAAATTTCAATGCAAGCCGTTCTGAAGCCAATCGGCAAATTACTCAAAATGCTTAACGCGCCTAGAAAATCACTTTTTTCCCACAATGAATGTCTGGCAAAAAATAGTTAATTGTGATGCAAGCCGTTCTGAAAACAATCGGCAAATTACTCAAAATGCTAAACTCGCCGAGAAAATCACTTTTTTCCCATAATGAATGTCTGGCAAAAAATAGTTAATTTTGATGCAAGACGTTCTGAAACCAATCGGGAAATTGCTCAAAATGCTTACCGCGCCGAAAAAATCACTTTTGTTCGACAATGAATGTCTGGCAAAAAATAGTTAATTTTGATGCAAGACGTTCTGAAACCAATCGGCAAATTACTCAAAATGCTTAACTCGTCGAGAAAATCACTTTTTTCCCACAATGAATGTCTGGTAAAAAATAGTTAATTTTGATGCTAGAGGTTCTCAAACCAATCGGCAAATTACTCAAATTGCTTAACTCGTCGAGAAAATCACTTTTGTTCCACAATGAATGCCTGGCAAAAAATAGTTAATTGTGATGCAAACCGTTCTGAAAACAATCGGCAAATTACTCAAAATGCAAAACTCGCCGAGGAAATCACTTTTTTCCCATAATGAATGTCTGGCAAAAAATAGTTAATTTTGATGCTAGACGTTCTGAAACCAATCAGGAAATTACTCAAAATGCATAAAACGCCGAGAAAATCACTTTTTACCCACAATGAATATCTGGCAAAAAATAGTAAATTTCAATGCAAGCCGTTCTGAAACCAATCGGCAAATTACTCAAAATGCTGAACTCGCCGAGAAAATCACTTTTGTTCCACAATGAATGTCTGTAAAAAATAGTAAATTTCAATGCAAGCCGTTCAGAAGCCAATCGGCAAATTACTTAAAATGCTTAACGCGCCTAGAAAATCACTTTTTTCCCACAAAGCATGTCTGGCAAAAAATAGTTAATTTTGATGCAAGACGTTCTGAAACCAATCGGCAAATTACTCAAAATGCTTAACTCGTCGAGAAAATCACCTTTGCTCCACAATGAATGCCTGGGAAAAAATAGTTAATTGTGATGCAAGCCGTTCTGAAAACAATCGGCAAATTACTCAAAATGCTAAATTCGCCGAGAAAATCACTTTTTTCCCATAATGAATGTCTGGCAAAAAATAGTTAATTTTGATGCAAGACGTTCTGAAACCAATCCGCAAATTACTCAAAATGCTTAACGCGCTTAGAAAATCACTTTTTTCCCACAATGAATGTCTGGCAAAAAATAGTTAATTTTGATGCAAGACGTTCTGAAACCAAACGGCAAATTACTCAAAATGCTTAACGCGACGAGAAAATCTCTTTTCTTCCACAATGAATGTCTGGCAAAAAATAGTTAATTTTGATGCAAGCAGAAACCAATCGGCAAATTACTCAAATGCTTAACTCGCCGAGAAAATCAATTTTTTTCCACAATGAATGTATGTCACAAAATAGTTCAATATGATGCAAGAGGTTCTGAAAACAATCGCCAAATTACTCAAAATGCTTAACTCGCCGAGAAAATCACTTTTTTCCCACAATGAATGTCTGGCAAAAAATAGTAAATTTCAATGCAAGCCGTTCTGAAACCAATCGGCAAATTACTCAAAATGCTTAACGCGCCGAGAAAATTACTTTTGTTCCACAATGAATGCCTGGCAAAAAATAGTAAATTTCAATGCAAGCCGTTCTGAAGCCAATCGGCAAATTACTCAAAATGCTTAACGCGCCTCGAAAATCACTTTTTTCCCACAATGAATGTCTGGCAAAAAATAGTTAATTGTGATGCAAGCCGTTCTGAAAACAATCGGCAAATTACTCAAAATGCTAAACTCGCCGAGAAAATCACTTTTTTCCCATAATGAATGTCTGGCAAAAAATAGTTAATTTTGATGCAAGACGTTCTGAAACCAATCGGGAAATTGCTCAAAATGCTTACCGCGCCGAAAAAATCACTTTTGTTCGACAATGAATGTCTGGCAAAAAATAGTTAATTTTGATGCAAGACGTTCTGAAACCAATCGGGAAATTACTCAAAATGCATAAAACGCCGAGAAAATCACTTTTTACCCACAATGAATGCCTGGCAAAAAATAGTAAATTTCAATGCATACAGTTCTGAAACCAATCGGCAAAATGCTTAACGCGTCGAGAAAATCACTTTTTTCCCACAATGAATGTCTGGCAAAAAATAGTTAATTTCAATGCAAGCCGTTCTGAAACTAATCGGCAAATTACGCAAAATGCTTAACTCTCCGAGAAAATCACTTTTGTTCCACAACGAATGTCTGGCAAAAAATAGTTAATTTCAATGCAAGACGTTCTGAAACCAATCGGCAAATTACTCAAAATGCTTAACTGGCCAAGAAAATCACTTTCTTTCCACAATGCATGTCTGGCAAAAAATAGTTAATTTCAATGCAAGCCGTTCTGAAACCAATCTGCAAATTACTCAAAATGCTTAACTGGCCAAGAAAATCACTTTTGTTCCACAATGAATGTCTGGCAAAAAATAGTTACTTTTGATGCAAGCCGTTCTGAAACCAATCGGCAAATTACTCAAAATGCTTAACTCGCCGAGAAAATCACTTTTGTTCCACAATGTATGTCTGGCAAAAAATAGTAAATTTCAATGCAAGCCGTTCTGAAACCAATCGGCAAATTACTCAAAATGCTTAACGCGCCGAGAAAATCACTTTTGTTCCACAATGAATGTCTGGCAAAAAATAGTAAATTTCAATCCAAGCCGTTCTGAAACCGATCGGCAAATGACTCAAAATGCTTAACGCGCCGAGAAAATCATTTTTTTCCCACAATGAATGTCTGGCAAAAAATGTAAATTTCAATGCAAGCCGTTCTGAAACCAATCGGCAAATTACTCAAAATGCTGAACTCGCCGAGAAAATCACTTTTGTTCCACAATGAATGGCTGGTAAAAAATAGTAAATTTCAATGTAAGCCGTTCTGAAACCAATCGGCAAATTACTCAAAACGCTTAACGCGCCGAGAAAATCACTTTTTACCCACAATGAATGTCAGGCAAAAATTAGTTAATTTTGATGCAAGTCGTTCTGAAACCAATCGGCAAATTACTCAAAATGCTTAACTCGCCGAGAAAATCACTTTTGTTCCACAATGAATGCCTGGCAAAAAATAGTTAATTTTTGATGCAAGACTTTCTGAAACCAATCGGCAAATTACTCAAAATGCTTAACGCGCCGAGAAAAACACTTTTGTTCCACAATGAATGTCTGGCAAAAAATAGTAAACTTTAGTGCAAGCCGTTCTGAAACCAATCGGCAAATTACTCGAAATGCTTAACGCGCCGAGAAAATCACTTTTTTCCCCACAATGAATGTCTGGCAAAAAATAGTTAATTTTGATGCAAGACGGTCTGAAACCAATCGGCAAATTACTCAAAATGCTTAACTCGCCGAGAAAATCACTTTTGTTCCACAAAGAATGTCTGGCAAAAAATAGGAAATTTCAATGCAAGCCGCTCTGAAACCAATTGGCAAATTACTCAAAATGCTTAACGCGCCGAGAAAATCAATCTTTTCCCACAATGAATGTCTGGCAAAAAATAGTTACTTTTGATGCAAGCCGTTCTGAAACTAATCGGCAAATTACTCAAAATGCTTAACTCGCCGAGAAAATCACTTTTGTTCCACAATGAATGTCTGGCAAAAAATAGTTAATTGTGATGCAAGCCGTTCTGAAACCAATCGGCTAATTACTCAAAATGCTTAAATCGCAGAGAAAATCAATTTTTTCCCCACAATGAATGTCTGGCAAAAAATAGTAAATTTCTATGTAAGCCGTTCTGAAACCAATCGTCAAATTACTCAAAATGCTTCACTGACCGAGAAAATCACTTTTGTTCCACAATGAATGCCTGGCAAAAAATAGTAAATTTCAATGCAAGCAGTTCTGAAACCAATCGGCAAAATGCTTAACGCGTCGAGAAAATCACTTTTTTCCCACAATGAATGTCTGGCAAAAAATAGTTAATTTCAATGCAAGCCGTTCTGAAACTAATCGGCAAATTACGCAAAATGCTTAACTCTCCGAGAAAATCACTTTTGTTCCACAACGAATGTCTGGCAAAAAATAGTTAATTTCAATGCAAGACGTTCTGAAACAAATCGGCAAATTACTCAAAATGCTTAACTCGTCGAGAAAATCACTTTCTTTCCACAATGCATGTCTGGCAAAAAATAGTTAATTTCAATGCAAGCCGTTCTGAAACCAATCTGCAAATTACTCAAAATGCTTAACTGGCCAAGAAAATCACTTTTGTTCCACAATGAATGTCTGGCAAAAAATAGTTACTTTTGATGCAAGCCGTTCTGAAACCAATCGGCAAATTACTCAAAATGCTTAACTCGCCGAGAAAATCACTTTTGTTCCACAATGTATGTCTGGCAAAAAATAGTAAATTTCAATGCAAGCCGTTCTGAAACCAATCGGCAAATTACTCAAAATGCTTAACGCGCCGAGAAAATCACTTTTGTTCCACAATGAATGTCTGGCAAAAAATAGTAAATTTCAAGCCACGCCGTTCTGAAACCGATCGGCAAATGACTCAAAATGCTTAACGCGCCGAGAAAATCATTTTTTTCCCACAATGAATGTCTGGCAAAAAATAGTTCATTTTGATGCAAGACGTTCTGAAACCAATCGGCAAATTATTCAAAATGCTTAACTCGCCATGAAAATCACTTTTGTTCCACAATGAATGCCTGGCAAAAAATAGTAAATTGTGATGCAAGCCGTTCTGAAACCGATCGGCAAATTATTCAAAATGCTTAACTCGCCGAGAAAATCACTTTTTTCCCACAATGAATGTCTGGCAAAAAATAGTTAATTTTGATGCAAGGCGTTCTGAAATCAATCGGCAAATTACTGAAAATGCTTAACTCGCCGAGAAAATCACTTTATTTCCACAATGAATGTCTGGCAAAAAACAGTTAATTTTTGATGCAAGACTTTCTGAAACCAATCGGCAAATTACTCAAAATGCTTAACGCGCCGAGAAAATCACTTTTGTTCCACCATGAATGTCTGGCAAAAAATAGTTAATTTTGATGCAAGACGTTCTGAAACCAATCGGCAAATTACTCAAAATGCTTTACTCGCCGAGAAAATCACTTTTGTTCCACAAAGAATGTCTGGCAAAAAATAGGAAATTTCAATGCAAGCCGTTCTGAAACCAATCGGCAAATTACTCAAAATGCTTAACGCGCCGAGAAAATCACTTTTGTTCCACAATGAATGCCTGGCACAAAATAGTTAATTTCAATGCAAGCCGTTCTGAAAGCAATCGGCAAATTACTCAAAATGCTTAACTCGCCGAGAAAATCACTTTTGTTCCACCATGAATGTCTGGCAAAAAATAGTTAATTTTGATGCAAGACGTTCTGACACCAATCGGCAAATTACTCAAAATGCTTTACTCGCCGAGAAAATCACTTTTGTTCCACAAAGAATGTCTGGCAAAAAATAGGAAATTTCAATGCAAGCCGTTCTGAAACCAATCGGCAAATTACTCAAAATGCTTAACGCGCCGATAAAATCACTTTTGTTCCACAATGAATGCCTGGCAAAAAATAGTTAATTGTGATGCAAGCCGTTCTGAAACCAATCGGCAAATTACTCAAAATGCTTCACTCGCCGAGAAAATCACTTTTTTCCCTCAATGAATGTCTGGCAAAAAATAGTTAATTTCAATGCAAGCCGTTCTGAAACCAATCGGCAAATTATTCAAAATGCTTCACTCACCGAGAAAATCTCTTTTGTTCCACAATGAATGTCTGGCAAAAAATAGTTAATTGTGATGCAAGCCGTTCTGAAACCAATCGGCTAATTACTCAAAATGCTTAAATCGCAGAGAAAACCAATTTTGTTCCACAATGAATGCATGGCAAAAAATAGTACATTTCAATGCAAGCCGTTCTGAAACCAATCGGCAAATTACTCCAAATGCTTAACGCGTCGAGAAAATCACTTTTGTTCCACAATGAATGCATGGCAAAAAATAGTACATTTCAATGCAAGCCGTTCTGAAACCAATCGGCAAATTACTCCAAATGCTTAACGCGTCGAGAAAATCACTTTTTTCCCACAATGAATGTCTGGCAAAAAATAGTTAATTTAGATGCAAGCCGTTCTGAAACCGATCGGCAAATTATTCAAAATGCTTAACTCACCGAGAAAATCACTTTTTTCCCACAATGAATGTCTGGCAAAAAATAGTTAATTTTGATGCAAGACGTTCTGAAACCAATCGGCAAATTACTCAAAATGCTTAACGCGCCGAGAAAATCACTTTTGTTCCACAATGAATGCCTGGCACAAAATAGTTAATTTCAATGCAAGCCGTTCTGAAAGCAATCGGCAAATTACTCAAAATGCTTAACTCGCCGAGAAAATCACTTTTGTTCCACAATGAATGTCTGGCAAAAAATAGTTAATTGTGATGCAAGCCGTTCTGAAACCAATCGGCTAATTACTCAAAATGCTTAAATCGCAGAGAAAACCAATTTTTTCGCACAATGAATGTCTGGCAAAAAATAGTAAATTTCTATGTAAGCCGTTCTGAAACCAATCGTCAAATTACTCAAAATGCTTCACTCACCGAGAAAATCACTTTTGTTCCACAATGAATGCCTGGCAAAAAATAGTAAATTTCAATGCAAGCAGTTCTGAAACCAATCGGCAAAATGCTTAACGCGTCGAGAAAATCACTTTTTTCCCACAATGAATGTCTGGCAAAAAATAGTTAATTTCAATGCAAGCCGTTCTGAAACTAATCGGCAAATTACGCAAAATGCTTAACTCTCCGAGAAAATCACTTTTGTTCCACAACGAATGTCTGGCAAAAAATAGTTAATTTCAATGCAAGACGTTCTGAAACCAATCGGCAAATTACTCAAAATGCTTAACTCGCCGAGAAAATCACTTTCTTTCCACAATGCATGTCGGGCAAAAAATAGTTAATTTCAATGCAAGCCGTTCTGAAACCAATCTGCAAATTACTCAAAATGCTTAACTGGCCAAGAAAATCACTTTTGTTCCACAATGAATGTCTGGCAAAAAATAGTTACTTTTGATGCAAGCCGTTCTGAAACCAATAGGCAAATTACTCAAAATGCTTAACTCGCCGAGAAAATCACTTTTGTTCCACAATGTATGTCTGGCAAAAAATAGTTATTTGTGATGCAAGCCGTTCTGAAACCAATCGGCAAATTACTCAAAATGCTTAACGCGCCGAGAAAATCACTTTTGTTCCACAATGAATGTCTGGCAAAAAATAGTAAATTTCAATCCAAGCCGTTCTGAAACCGATCGGCAAATGACTCAAAATGCTTAACGCGCCGAGAAAATCATTTTTTTCCCACAATGAATGTCTGGCAAAAAATGTAAATTTCAATGCAAGCCGTTCTGAAACCAATCGGTAAATTACTCAAAATGCTTAACTCGCCGAGAAAATCACTTTTGTTCCACAATGAATGTCTGGCAAAAAATAGTTCATTTTGATGCAAGCCGTTCTGAAACCAATCGGCAAATTACTCAAAATGCTGAACTCGCCGCGAAAATCACTTTTGTTCCACAATCAATGTCTGGCAAAATATTGTTCATTTTGATGCAAGACGTTCTGAAACCAATCGGCAAATTACTCAAAATGCTTAACTCGCCATGAGAATCACTTTTGTTCCACAATGAATGCCTGGCAAAAAATAGTTGATTGTGATGCAAGCCGTTCTGAAACCGATCGGCAAATTATTCAAAATGCTTAATTCGCCGAGAAAATCACTTTTTTCCCACAATGAATGTCTGGCAAAAATAGTTAATTTTGATGCAAGATGTTCTGAAATCAATCGGCAAATTACTCAAAATGCTTAACTCGCCGAGAAAATCACTTTATTTCCACAATGAATGGCTGGCAAAAAATAGTTAATTTTTGATGCAAGACTTTCTGAAACCAATCGGCAAATTACTCAAAATGCTTCACGCGCCGAGAAAATCACTTTTGTTCCACGATGAATGTCTGGCAAAAAATAGTAAACTTTAATGCAAGCCGTTCTGAAACCAATCGGCAAATTACTCGAAATGCTTAACGCGCCGAGAAAATCACTTTTTTCCCCACAATGAATGTCTGGCAAAAAATAGTTAATTTTGATGCAAGACGTTCTGAAACCAATCGGCAAATTACTCAAAATGCTTTACTCGCCGAGAAAATCACTTTTGTTCCACAAAGACTGTCTGGCAAAAAATAGGAAATTTCAATGCAAGCCGTTCTGAAACCAATCGGCAAATTACTCAAAATGCTTAACGCGCCGAGAAAATCACTTTTGTTCCACAATGAATGCCTGGCACAAAATAGTTAATTTCAATGCAAGCCGTTCTGAAAGCAATCGGCAAATTACTCAAAATGCTTAACTCGCCAAGAAAATCACTTTTGTTCCACAATGAATGCCTGGCAAAAAATAGTTAATTGTGATGCAAGCCGTTCTGAAACCAATCGGCAAATTACTCAAAATGCTTAACTCGCCGAGAAAATCACTTTTTGCCCTCAATGAATGTCTGGCAAATAATAGTTACTTTTGATGCAAGCCGTTCTGAAACCAATCGGCAAATTACTTAAAATGCTTAACTCGCAGAGAAATTCACTTTTGTTCCACAATGAATGCCTGGCAAAAAATAGTTAATTTAGATGCAAGCCGTTCTGAAACCAATCGGCAAATTACTCAAAATGCTTAACGCGCCTAGAAAATCACTTTTGTTCCACAATGAATGCCTGGCACAAAATAGTTAATTTCAATGCAAGCCGTTCTGAAAGCAATCGGCAAATTACTCAAAATGCTTAACGCGCCTAGAAAATCACTTTTGTTCCACAATGAATGCCTGGCACAAAATAGTTAATTTCAATGCAAGCCGTTCTGAAAGCAATCGGCAAATTACTCAAAATGCTTAACTCGCCGAGGAAATCACTTTATTTCCACAATGAATGTCTGGCAAAAAATAGTTAATTTAGATGCAAGCCGTTCTGAAACCGATCGGCAAATTATTCAAAATGCTTAACTCGCCGAGAAAATCACTTTTTTCCCACAATGAATGTCTGGCAAAAAATAGTTAATTTTGATGCAAGCCGTTCTGAAACCAATCGGCAAATTACTCAAAATGCTTAACTCGCCGAGGAAATCACTTTATTTCCACAATGAATGTCTGGCAAAAAATAGTTAATTTTTGATGCAAGACTTTCTGAAACCAATCAGCAAATTACTCAAAGTGCTGAACGCGCCGAGAAAATCACTTTTGTTCCACAATGAATGTCTGGCAAAAAATAGTAAACTTTAATGCAAGCCGTTCTGAAACCAATCGGCAAATTACTCGAAATGCTTAACGCGCCGAGAAAATCACTTTTTTACCCACAATGAATGTCTGGCAAAAAATAGTTAATTTTGATGCAAGACGTTCTGAAACCAATCGGCAAATTACTCAAAATGCTTTACTCGCCGAGAAAATCACTTTTGTTGCACAAAGAAAGTCTGGCAAAAAATAGGAAATTTCAATGCAAGCCGTACTGAAACCAATCGGCAAATTACTCAAAATGCTTAACGCGCCGAGAAAATCACTTTTGTTCCACAATGAATGCCTGGCACAAAATAGTGAATTTCAATGCAAGCCGTTCTGAAAGGAATCGGCAAATTACTCAAAATGCTTAACTCGTCGAGAAAATCACTTTATTTCCACAATGAATGTCTGGCAAAAATCGTTAATTTTGATGCAAGATGTTCTGAAATCAATCGGCAAATTACTCAAAATGCTTAACTCGCCGAGAAAATCACTTTATTTCCACAATGAATGTCTGGCAAAAAATAGTAAATTTCAATGCAAGCCGTTCTGAAACCAATCGGTAAATTACTCAAAATGCTTAACTCGCCGAGAAAATCACTTTTGTTCCACAATGAATGCCTGGCAAAAAATAGTTCATTTTGATGCAAGCCGTTCTGAAACCAATCGGCAAATTACTCAAAATGCTGAACTCGCCGCGAAAATCACTTTTGTTCCACAATCAATGTCTGGCAAAATATTGTTCATTTTGATGCAAGACGTTCTGAAACCAATCGGCAAATTACTCAAAATGCTTAACTCGCCATGAGAATCACTTTTGTTCCACAATGAATGCCTGGCAAAAAATAGTTAATTGTGATGAAAGCCGTTCTGAAACCGATCGGCAAATTATTCAAAATGCTTAATTCGCCGAGAAAATCACTTTTTTCCCACAATGAATGTCTGGCAAAAATAGTTAATTTTGATGCAAGATGTTCTGAAATCAATCGGCAAATTACTCAAAATGCTTAACTCGCCGAGAAAATCACTTTATTTCCACAATGAATGTCTGGCAAAAAATAGTTAATTTTTGATGCAAGACTTTCTGAAACCAATCGGCAAATTACTCAAAATGCTTCACGCGCCGAGAAAATCACTTTTGTTCCACAATGAATGTCTGGCAAAAAATAGTAAACTTTAATGCAAGCCGTTCTGAAACCAATCGGCAAATTACTCGAAATGCTTAACGCGCCGAGAAAATCACTTTTTTCCCCACAATGAATGTCTGGCAAAAAATAGTTAATTTTGATGCAAGACGTTCTGAAACCAATCGGCAAATTACTCAAAATGCTTTACTCGCCGAGAAAATCACTTTTGTTCCACAAAGACTGTCTGGCAAAAAATAGGAAATTTCAATGCAAGCCGTTCTGAAACCAATCGGCAAATTACTCAAAATGCTTAACGCGCCGAGAAAATCACTTTTGTTCCACAATGAATGCCTGGCACAAAATAGTTAATTTCAATGCAAGCCGTTCTGAAAGCAATCGGCAAATTACTCAAAATGCTTAACTCGCCGAGAAAATCACTTTTGTTCCACAATGAATGCCTGGCAAAAAGTAGTAAACTTTAATGCAAGCCGTTCTGAAACCAATCGGCAAATTACTCGAAATACTTAACTCGTCGAGAAAATCACTTTTGTTCCACAATGAATGTCTGGCAAAAAATAGTTCATTTTGATTCAAGCCGTTCTGAAACCAATAGGCAAATTACTCAAAATGCTGAACTCGCCGCGAAAATCACTTTTGTTCCACAATCAATGTCTGGCAAAATATTGTTCATTTTGATGCAAGCCGTTCTGAAACCGATCGGCAAATTATTCAAAATGCTTAACTCGCCGAGAAAATCACTTTTTTCCCACAATGAATGTCTGGCAAAAAATAGTTAATTTTGATGCAAGACGTTCTGAAATCAATCGGCAAATTACTCAAAATGCTTAACTCGCCGAGGAAATCACTTTATTTCCACAATGAATGTCTGGCAAAAAATAGTTAATTTTTGATGCAAGACTTTCTGAAACCAATCAGCAAATTACTCAAAGTGCTGAACGCGCCGAGAAAATCACTTTTGTTCCACAATGAATGTCTGGCAAAAAATAGTAAACTTTAATGCAAGCCGTTCTGAAACCAATCGGCAAATTACTCGAAATGCTTAACGCGCCGAGAAAATCACTTTTTTACCCACAACGAATGTCTGGCAAAAAATAGTTAATTTTGATGCAAGACGTTCTGAAACCAATCGGCAAATTACTCAAAATGCTTTACTCGCCGAGAAAATCACTTTTGTTGCACAAAGAAAGTCTGGCAAAAAATAGGAAATTTCAATGCAAGCCGTACTGAAACCAATCGGCAAATTACTCAAAATGCTTCACGCGCCGAGAAAATCACTTTTGTTCCACAATGAATGCCTGGCACAAAATAGTGAATTTCAATGCAAGCCGTTCTGAAAGGAATCGGCAAATTACTCAAAATGCTTAACTCGCCGAGAAAATCACTTTATTTCCACAATGAATGTCTGGCAAAAATCGTTAATTTTGATGCAAGATGTTCTGAAATCAATCGGCAAATTACTCAAAATGCTTAACTCGCCGAGAAAATCACTTTATTTCCACAATGAATGTCTGGCAAAAAATAGTAAATTTCAATGCAAGCCGTTCTGAAACCAATCGGTAAATTACTCAAAATGCTTAACTCGCCGAGAAAATCACTTTTGTTCCACAATGAATGTCTGGCAAAAAATAGTTCATTTTGATGCAAGCCGTTCTGAAACCAATCGGCAAATTACTCAAAATGCTGAACTCGCCGCGAAAATCACTTTTGTTCCACAATCAATGTCTGGCAAAATATTGTTCATTTTGATGCAAGACGTTCTGAAACCAATCGGCAAATTACTCAAAATGCTTAACTCGCCATGAGAATCACTTTTGTTCCACAAAGACTGTCTGGCAAAAAATAGGAAATTTCAATGCAAGCCGTTCTGAAACCAATCGGCAAATTACTCGAAATGCTTAACGCGCCGAGAAAATCACTTTTTTACCCACAATGAATGTCTGGCAAAAAATAGTTAATTTTGATGCAAGACGTTCTGAAACCAATCGGCAAATTACTCAAAATGCTTTACTCGCCGAGAAAATCACTTTTGTTGCACAAAGAATGTCTGGCAAAAAATAGGAAATTTCAATGCAAGCCGTACTGAAACCAATCGGCAAATTACTCAAAATGCTTAACGCGCCGAGAAAATCACTTTTGTTCCACAATGAATGCCTGGCACAAAATAGTGAATTTCAATGCAAGCCGTTCTGAAAGGAATCGGCAAATTACTCAAAATGCTTAACTCGCCGAGAAAATCACTTTATTTCCACAATGAATGTCTGGCAAAAATAGTTAATTTTGATGCAAGATGTTCTGAAATCAATCGGCAAATTACTCAAAATGCTTAACTCGCCGAGAAAATCACTTTATTTCCACAATGAATGTCTGGCAAAAAATAGTAAATTTCAATGCAAGCCGTTCTGAAACCAATCGGTAAATTACACAAAATGCTTAACTCGCCGAGAAAATCACTTTTGTTCCACAATGAATGTCTGGCAAAATATTGTTCATTTTGATGCAAGACGTTCTGAAACCAATCGGCAAATTACTCAAAATGCTTAACTCGCCATGAGAATCACTTTTGTTCCACAATGAATGCCTGGCAAAAAATAGTTAATTGTGATGCAAGCCGTTCTGAAACCGATCGGCAAATTATTCAAAATGCTTAATTCGCCGAGAAAATCACTTTTTTCCCACAATGAATGTCTGGCAAAAATAGTTAATTTTGATGCAAGATGTTCTGAAATCAATCGGCAAATTACTCAAAATGCTTAACTCGCCGAGAAAATCACTTTATTTCCACAATGAATGTCTGGCAAAAAATAGTTAATTTTTGATGCAAGACTTTCTGAAACCAATCGGCAAATTACTCAAAATGCTTCACGCGCCGAGAAAATCACTTTTGTTCCACAATGAATGTCTGGCAAAAAATAGTAAACTTTAATGCAAGCCGTTCTGAAACTAATCGGCAAATTACTCGAAATGCTTAACGCGCCGAGAAAATCACTTTTTTCCCCACAATGAATGTCTGGCAAAAAATAGTTAATTTTGATGCAAGACGTTCTGAAACCAATCGGCAAATTACTCAAAATGCTTTACTCGCCGAGAAAATCACTTTTGTTCCACAAAGACTGTCTGGCAAAAAATAGGAAATTTCAATGCAAGCCGTTCTGAAAGCAATCGGCAAATTACTCAAAATGCTTAACTCGCCGAGAAAATCACTTTTGTTCCACAATGAATGCCTGGCAAAAAATAGTTAATTGTGATGCAAGCCGTTCTGAAACCAATCGGCAAATTACTCAAAATGCTTAACTCGCCGAGAAAATCACTTTTTGCCCTCAATGAATGTCTGGCAAATAATAGTTACTTTTGATGCAAGCCGTTCTGAAACCAATCGGCAAAATACTTAAAATGCTTAAATCGCAGAGAAATTCACTTTTGTTCCACAATGAATGACTGGCAAAAAATAGTTAATTTAGATGCAAGCCGTTCTGAAACCAATCGGCAAATTACTCAAAATGCTTAACGCGCCGAGAAAATCACTTTTGTTCCACAATGAATGCCTGGCACAAAATAGTTAATTTCAATGCAAGCCGTTCTGAAAGCAATCGGCAAATTACTCAAAATGCTTAACTCGCCGAGAAAATCACTTTTGTTCCACAATGAATGCCTGGCAAAAAATAGTTAATTGTGATGCAAGCCGTTCTGAAACCAATCGGCAAATTACTCAAAATGCTTAACTCGCCGAGAAAATCATTTTTGCCCTCAATGAATGTCTGGCAAATAATAGTTACTTTTGATGCAAGCCGTTCTGAAACCAATCGGCAAATTACTCAAAATGCTTAACTCGCCGAGAAAATCACCTTTTTCCCACAATGAATGTCTGGCAAAAAATAGTTCATTTTGATTCAAGTCGTTCTGAAACCAATAGGCAAATTACTCAAAATGCTGAACTCGCCGCGAAAATCACTTTTGTTCCACAATCAATGTCTGGCAAAATATTGTTCATTTTGATGCAAGCCGTTCTGAAACCGATCGGCAAATTATTCAAAATGCTTAACTCGCCGAGAAAATCACTTTTTTCCCACAATGAATGTCTGGCAAAAAATAGTTAATTTTGATGCAAGACGTTCTGAAATCAATCGGCAAATTACTCAAAATGCTTAACTCGCCGAGGAAATCACTTTATTTCCACAATGAATGTCTGGCAAAAAATAGTTAATTTTTGATGCAAGACTTTCTGAAACCAATCAGCAAATTACTCAAAGTGCTGAACGCGCCGAGAAAATCACTTTTGTTCCACAATGAATGTCTGGCAAAAAATAGTAAACTTTAATGCAAGCCGTTCTGAAACCAATCGGCAAATTACTCGAAATGCTTAACGCGCCGAGAAAATCACTTTTTTACCCACAACGAATGTCTGGCAAAAAATAGTTAATTTTGATGCAAGACGTTCTGAAACCAATCGGCAAATTACTCAAAATGCTTTACTCGCCGAGAAAATCACTTTTGTTGCACAAAGAAAGTCTGGCAAAAAATAGGAAATTTCAATGCAAGCCGTACTGAAACCAATCGGCAAATTACTCAAAATGCTTCACGCGCCGAGAAAATCACTTTTGTTCCACAATGAATGCCTGGCACAAAATAGTGAATTTCAATGCAAGCCGTTCTGAAAGGAATCGGCAAATTACTCAAAATGCTTAACTCGCCGAGAAAATCACTTTATTTCCACAATGAATGTCTGGCAAAAATCGTTAATTTTGATGCAAGATGTTCTGAAATCAATCGGCAAATTACTCAAAATGCTTAACTCGCCGAGAAAATCACTTTATTTCCACAATGAATGTCTGGCAAAAAATAGTAAATTTCAATGCAAGCCGTTCTGAAACCAATCGGTAAATTACTCAAAATGCTTAACTCGCCGAGAAAATCACTTTTGTTCCACAATGAATGTCTGGCAAAAAATAGTTCATTTTGATGCAAGCCGTTCTGAAACCAATCGGCAAATTACTCAAAATGCTGAACTCGCCGCGAAAATCACTTTTGTTCCACAATCAATGTCTGGCAAAATATTGTTCATTTTGATGCAAGACGTTCTGGAACCAATCGGCAAATTACTCAAAATGCTTAACTCGCCATGAGAATCACTTTTGTTCCACAAAGACTGTCTGGCAAAAAATAGGAAATTTCAATGCAAGCCGTTCTGAAACCAATCGGCAAATTACTCAAAATGCTTAACGCGCCGAGAAAATCACTTTTGTTCCACAATGAATGCCTGGCACAAAATAGTTAATTTCAATGCAAGCCGTTCTGAAAGCAATCGGCAAATTACTCAAAATGCTTAACTCGCCGAGAAAATCACTTTTGTTCCACAATGAATGCCTGGCAAAAAGTAGTAAACTTTAATGCAAGCCGTTCTGAAACCAATCGGCAAATTACTCGAAATGCTTAACGCGCCGAGAAAATCACTTTTTTACCCACAATGAATGTCTGGCAAAAAATAGTTAATTTTGATGCAAGACGTTCTGAAACCAATCGGCAAATTACTCAAAATGCTTTACTCGCCGAGAAAATCACTTTTGTTGCACAAAGAATGTCTGGCAAAAAATAGGAAATTTCAATGCAAGCCGTACTGAAACCAATCGGCAAATTACTCAAAATGCTTAACGCGCCGAGAAAATCACTTTTGTTCCACAATGAATGCCTGGCACAAAATAGTGAATTTCAATGCAAGCCGTTCTGAAAGGAATCGGCAAATTACTCAAAATGCTTAACTCGCCGAGAAAATCACTTTATTTCCACAATGAATGTCTGGCAAAAATAGTTAATTTTGATGCAAGATGTTCTGAAATCAATCGGCAAATTACTCAAAATGCTTAACTCGCCGAGAAAATCACTTTATTTCCACAATGAATGTCTGGCAAAAAATAGTAAATTTCAATGCAAGCCGTTCTGAAACCAATCGGTAAATTACTCAAAATGCTTAACTCGCCGAGAAAATCACTTTTGTTCCACAATGAATGTCTGGCAAAATATTGTTCATTTTGATGCAAGACGTTCTGAAACCAATCGGCAAATTACTCAAAATGCTTAACTCGCCATGAGAATCACTTTTGTTCCACAATGAATGCCTGGCAAAAAATAGTTAATTGTGATGCAAGCCGTTCTGAAACCGATCGGCAAATTATTCAAAATGCTTAATTCGCCGAGAAAATCACTTTTTTCCCACAATGAATGTCTGGCAAAAATAGTTAATTTTGATGCAAGATGTTCTGAAATCAATCGGCAAATTACTCAAAATGCTTAACTCGCCGAGAAAATCACTTTATTTCCACAATGAATGTCTGGCAAAAAATAGTTAATTTTTGATGCAAGACTTTCTGAAACCAATCGGCAAATTACTCAAAATGCTTCACGCGCCGAGAAAATCACTTTTGTTCCACAATGAATGTCTGGCAAAAAATAGTAAACTTTAATGCAAGCCGTTCTGAAACTAATCGGCAAATTACTCGAAATGCTTAACGCGCCGAGAAAATCACTTTTTTCCCCACAATGAATGTCTGACAAAAAATAGTTAATTTTGATGCAAGACGTTCTGAAACCAATCGGCAAATTACTCAAAATGCTTTACTCGCCGAGAAAATCACTTTTGTTCCACAAAGACTGTCTGGCAAAAAATAGGAAATTTCAATGCAAGCCGTTCTGAAACCAATCGGCAAATTACTCAAAATGCTTAACGCGTCGAGAAAATCACTTTTGTTCCACAATGAATGCCTGGCACAAAATAGTTAATTTCAATGCAAGCCGTTCTGAAAGCAATCGGCAAATTACTCAAAATGCTTAACTCGCCGAGAAAATCACTTTTGTTCCACAATGAATGCCTGGCAAAAAATAGTTAATTGTGATGCAAGCCGTTCTGAAACCAATCGGCAAATTACTCAAAATGCTTAACTCGCCGAGAAAATCATTTTTGCCCTCAATGAATGTCTGGCAAATAATAGTTACTTTTGATGCAAGCCGTTCTGAAACCAATCGGCAAATTACTTAAAATGCTTAACTCGCAGAGAAATTCACTTTTGTTCCACAATGAATGCCTGGCAAAAAATAGTTAATTTAGATGCAAGCCGTTCTGAAACCAATCGGCAAATTACTCAAAATGCTTAACTCGCCGAGAAAATCACTTTTGTTCCACAATGAATGTCTGGCAAAAAATAGTAAATTTCAATGCAAGCCGTTCTGAAACCGATCGGCAAATTACTCAAAATGCGCCGAGAAAATCACTTTTTTCCCACAATGAATGTCTGGCAAAAAATAGTTAATTTTGATGCATGACGTTCTGAAACCAATCGGCAAATTACTCAACATGCTTAACTCGCCGAGAAAATCACTTTTTTCCCACAATGAATGTCTGGCAAAAAATGTAAATTTCAATGCAAGCCGTTCTGAAACCAATCGGCAAATTACGCAAAATGCTTAACTCTCCGAGAAAATCACTTTTGTTCCACAATGAATGTCTGGCAAAAAATAGTTAATTTCAATGCAAGCCGTTCTGAAACCAATCGGCAAATTACTCAAAATGCTTAACTCGCCGAGAAAATCACTTTTGTTCCACAATGAATGTCTGGCAAAAAATAGTTCATTTTGATTCAAGCCGTTCTGAAACCAATAGGCAAATTACTCAAAATGCTGAACTCGCCGCGAAAATCACTTTTGTTCCACAATCAATGTCTGGCAAAATATTGTTCATTTTGATGCAAGCCGTTCTGAAACCGATCGGCAAATTATTCAAAATGCTTAACTCGCCGAGAAAATCACTTTTTTCCCACAATGAATGTCTGGCAAAAAATAGTTAATTTTGATGCAAGACGTTCTGAAATCAATCGGCAAATTACTCAAAATGCTTAACTCGCCGAGGAAATCACTTTATTTCCACAATGAATGTCTGGCAAAAAATAGTTAATTTTTGATGCAAGACTTTCTGAAACCAATCAGCAAATTACTCAAAGTGCTGAACGCGCCGAGAAAATCACTTTTGTTCCACAATGAATGTCTGGCAAAAAATAGTAAACTTTAATGCAAGCCGTTCTGAAACCAATCGGCAAATTACTCGAAATGCTTAACGCGCCGTGAAAATCACTTTTTTACCCACAATGAATGTCTGGCAAAAAATAGTTAATTTTGATGCAAGACGTTCTGAAACCAATCGGCAAATTACTCAAAATGCTTTACTCGCCGAGAAAATCACTTTTGTTGCACAAAGAATGTCTGGCAAAAAATAGGAAATTTCAATGCAAGCCGTACTGAAACCAATCGGCAAATTACTCAAAATGCTTAACGCGCCGAGAAAATCACTTTTGTTCCACAATGAATGCCTGGCACAAAATAGTGAATTTCAATGCAAGCCGTTCTGAAAGGAATCGGCAAATTACTCAAAATGCTTAACTCGCCGAGAAAATCACTTTTGTTCCACAATGAATGCCTGGCAAAAAATAGTTAATTGTGCTGCAAGCCGTTCTGAAACCAATCGGCAAATTACTCAAAATGCTTAACTCGCCGAGAAAATCACTTTTTTCCCTCAATGAATGTCTGGCAAAAAATAGTAAATTTCAATGCAAGCCGTTCTGAAGCCAATCGGCAAATTACTCAAAATGCTGAACTCGCCGAGAAAATCACTTTTGTTCCACAATGAATGTCTGGCAAAAAATAGTAAATTTCTACGTAAGACGTTCTGAAACCAATCGTCAAATTACTCAAAATGCTTAACTCGCCGAGAAAATCACTTTTGTTCCACAATGAATGCCTGGCAAAAAATAGTTAATTGTGTGCAAGCCGTTCTGAAACCAATCGGCAAATTACTCAAAATGCTTAATTCGCCGAGAAAATCACTTTTGTTCCGCAATGAATGCCTCGCAGAAAATAGTAAATTTCAATGCAAGCCGTTCTGAAACCAATTGGCAAATTACTCAAAATGCTTAACGCGCCGAGAAAATCTCTCTTTTCCCACAATGAATGTCTGGCAAAAAATAGTTACTTTTGATGCTAGCCGTTCTGAAACCAATCGGCAAATTACTCAAAATGCTTAACTCGCCGAGAAAATCACTTTTGTTCCACAATGAATGTCTGGCAAAAAATAGTTAAGTGTGATGCAAGCCGTTCTGAAACCAATCGGCTAATTACTCAAAATGCTTAAATCGCCGAGAAAATCAATTTTTTCCCACAATGAATGTCTGGCAAGAAATAGTAAACTTTAATTCAAGCCGTTCTGAAACCAATCGGCAAATTACTCGAAATGCTTAACGCGCCGAGAAAATCACTTTTTTACCCACAATGAATGTCTGGCAAAAAATAGTTAATTTTGATGCAAGACGTTCTGAAACCAATCGGCAAATTACTCAAAATGCTTTACTCGCCGAGAAAATCACTTTTGTTGCACAAAGAATGTCTGGCAAAAAATAGGAAATTTCAATGCAAGCCGTACTGAAACCAATCGGCAAATTACTCAAAATGCTTAACGCGCCGAGAAAATCACTTTTGTTCCACAATGAATGCCTGGCACAAAATAGTGAATTTCAATGCAAGCCGTTCTGAAAGGAATCGGCAAATTACTCAAAATGCTTAACTCGCCGAGAAAATCACTTTTGTTCCACAATGAATGCCTGGCAAAAAATAGTTAATTGTGATGCAAGCCGTTCTGAAACCAATCGGCAAATTACTCAAAATGCTTAACTCGCCGAGAAAATCACTTTTTTCCCTCAATGAATGTCCGGCAAAAAATAGTAAATTTCAATGCAAGCCGTTCTGAAGCCAATCGGCAAATTACTCAAAATGCTGAACTCGCCGAGAAAATCACTTTTGTTCCACAATGAATGTCTGGCAAAAAATAGTAAATTTCTACGTAAGACGTTCTGAAACCAATCGTCAAATTACTCAAAATGCTTAACTCGCCGAGAAAATCACTTTTGTTCCACAATCAATGCCTGGCAAAAAATAGTAAATTTCAATGCAAGCCGTTCTGAAACCAATCGGCAAATTACTCAAAATGCTTTACTCGCCGAGAAAATCACTTTTGTTGCACAAAGAATGTCTGGCAAAAAATAGGAAATTTCAATGCAAGCCGTACTGAAACCAATCGGCAAATTACTCAAAATGCTTAACGCGCCGAGAAAATCACTTTTGTTCCACAATGAATGCCTGGCACAAAATAGTGAATTTCAATGCAAGCCGTTCTGAAAGGAATCGGCAAATTACTCAAAATGCTTAACTCGCCGAGAAAATCACTTTTGTTCCACAATGAATGCCTGGCAAAAAATAGTTAATTGTGATGCAAGCCGTTCTGAAACCAATCGGCAAATTACTCAAAATGCTTAACTCGCCGAGAAAATCACTTTTTTCCCTCAATGAATGTCTGGCAAAAAATAGTAAATTTCAATGCAAGCCGTTCTGAAGCCAATCGGCAAATTACTCAAAATGCTGAACTCGCCGAGAAAATCACTTTTGTTCCACAATGAATGTCTGGCAAAAAATAGTAAATTTCTACGTAAGACGTTCTGAAACCAATCGTCAAATTACTCAAAATGCTTAACTCGCCGAGAAAATCACTTTTGTTCCACAATCAATGCCTGGCAAAAAATAGTAAATTTCAATGCAAGCCGTTCTGAAACCAATCGGCAAATTACGCAAAATGCTTAACGCGTCGAGAAAATCACTTTTTTCCCACAATGAATGTCTGGTAAAAAATAGTTAATTTAGATGCAATACGTTCTGAAACCAATCGGCAAATTACTCAAAATGCTTAACTCGCCGAGAAAATCACTTTCTTTCAGCAATGCATGCCTGGCAAAAAATAGTTAATTTCAATGCAAGCCGTACTGAAACCAATCTGCAAATTACTCGAAATGCTTAACTCGCCGAGAAAATCACTTTTGTTCCACAATGAATGGCTGGCAAAAAATAGTTAATTGTGTGCAAGCCGTTCTGAAACCAATCTGCAAATTACTCAAAATGCTTAATTCGCCGAGAAAATCACTTTTGTTCCGCAATGAATGCCTCGCAGAAAATAGTAAATTTCAATGCAAGCCGTTCTGAAACCAATTGGCAAATTACTCAAAATGCTTAACGCGCCGAGAAAATCACTCTTTTCCCACAATGAATGTCTGGCAAAAAATAGTTACGTTTGATGCTAGCCGTTCTGAAACCAATCGGCAAATTACTCAAAATGCTTAACTCGCCGAGAAAATCACTTTTGTTCCACAATGAATGTCTGGCAAAAAATAGTTAAGTGTGATGCAAGCCGTTCTGAAACCAATCGGCTAATTACTCAAAATGCTTAAATCGCAGAGAAAATCACTTTTGTTCCACAATCAATGCCTGGCAAAAAATAGTAAATTTCAATGCAAGCCGTTCTGAAACCAATCGGCAAATTACGCAAAATGCTTAACGCGTCGAGAAAATCACTTTTTTCCCACAATGAATGTCTGGCAAAAAATAGTTAATTTAGATGCAATACGTTCTGAAACCAATCGGCAAATTACTCAAAATGCTTAACTCGCCGAGAAAATCACTTTCTTTCCGCAATGCATGCCTGGCAAAAAATAGTTAATTTCAATGCAAGCCGTACTGAAACCAATCTGCAAATTACGCAAAATGCTTAACTGCCCAAGAAAATCACTTTTGTTCCACAATGAATGTCTGGCAAAAAATAGTAAATTTCAATGCAAGCCGTTCTGAAACCAATCGGTAAATTACTCAAAACGCTTAACGCGCCGACAAAATCACTTTTTTCCCACAATGAATGTCTGGCAAAAAATAGTTAATTTTGATGCAAGACGTTCTGAAACCAATCGGCAAATTACTGAAAATGCTTAACTCGCCGAGAAAATCACTTTCTTTCCACAATGAATGTCTGGCAAAAAATAGCTAATTTCAATGCAAGCCGTTCTGAAACCAATCTGCAAATTACTCAAAATGCTTAACGCGACGAGAAAATCTCTTTTGTTCCACAATGAATGCCTGGCAAAAAATAGCAAATTTCAAAGCAAGCCGTTCTGAAACCAATCGGCAAATTACTCAAAATGCTTAACGCGCCGAGAAAATCACTTTTGTTCCACAATGAATGTCTGGCAAAAAATAGTAAATTTCAATGCAAGCCGTTCTGAAACCGATCGGCAAATTACTCAAAATGCTTATCTCGCCGAGAGAATCACTTTTGTTCCACAATGAATGTCTGGCAAAAAATGTAAATTTCAATGCAAGCCGTTCTGAAACCAACGGCAACTTACTCAAAATGCTTAACTCTCCGAGAAAATCACTTTTTTCCCACAATGAATGTCTGGCAAAAAATAGTTAATTGTGATGCAAGCCGTACTGAAATCAACCGGCTAATTACTCAAAATGCTTAACTCGCCGAGAAAATCACCTTTTTCCCACAATGAATGTCTGGCAAAAAATAGTGAATTTCAATGCAAGCCGTTCTGAAACCAATCGGCAAATTGCTCAAAATGCTTAACTCGCCGAGAAAATCACTTTTGTTCCACAATGAATGCCCGGCAAAGAATATTTAATTGTGATGCAAGCCGTTCTGAAACCAATCGGCAAATTACTCAAAATGCTTATATCGCCGAGAAAATCACTCTTTTCCCACAATGAATGTCTGGCAAAAAATAGTTAATTGTGATGCAAGCCGTTCTGAAACCAATCGGCTAATTACTCAAAATGCTTAAATCGCCGAGAAAATCACTTTTTTCCCACAATGAATGTCTGGCAAAAAATAGTAAATTTCTATGTAAGCCGTTCTGAAACCGATCGCAAATTACTCAAAATGGTTAATGCGCCGAGAAAATCACTTTTTTCCCACAATGAATGTCTGCCAAAAAATAGTTAATTTTGATGCATGACGTTCTGAAACCAATCGGCAAATTACTCAAAATGCTTAACTCGCCGAGAAAATCACTTTTGTTCCACAATGAATGCCTGGCAAAAAATAGTAAATTTCAATGCAAGTCGTTCTGAAACCAATCTGCAAATTACTCAAAATGCTGAACGCGCCGAGAAAATCTCATTTGTTCCACAATGAATGCCTGGCAAAAAATAGTAAATTTCAATGCAAGCCGTTCTGAAACCAATCGGCAAATTACTCAAAACGCTTAACGCGCCGAGAAAATCACTTTTTTCCCACAATGAATGTCTGGCAAAAAATAGTTAATTTTGATGCAAGACGTTCTGAAACCAATCGGCAAATTACTCAAAATGCTCAACTCGCCGAGAAAATCACTTACTTTCCACAATAAATGTCTGGCAAAAAATAGTTAATTTCAATGCAAGCCGTTCTGAAACCAATCTGCAAATTACTCAAAATGCTAAACGCGCCGAGAAAATGACTTTTTTCCCACAATGAATGTCTGGCAAAAAATGTAAATTTCAATGCAAGCCGTTCTGAAACCAATCGGCAAATTACGCAAAATGCTTAACTCTCCGAGAAAATCACTTTTGTTCCACAATGAATGTCTGGCAAAAAATAGTTAATTGTGATGCAAGCCGTTCTGAAACCAAGCGGCTAATTACTCAAAATGCTTAAATCGCCGAGAAAATCACTTTTTTCCCACAATGAATGTCTGGCAAAAAATAGTAAATTTCTATGTAAGCCGTTCTGAAACCAATCGTCAAATTACTCAAAATGCTTAACTCGCCGAGAAAATCACTTTTGTTCCACAATGAATGCCTGGCAAAAAATAGTAAATTTCAATGCAAGCGTTCTGAAACCAATCGGCAAATTACTCAAAATGCTAAACTCGCCGAGAAAATCACTTTTTTCCCACAATGAATGTCTGGCAAAAAATAGTTAATTTCAATGCAAGCCGTTCTGAAACCAATCTGCAAATTACGCAAAATGCTTAACTGCCCAAGAAAATCACTTTTGTTCCACAATGAATGTCTGACAAAAAATAGTAAATTTCAATGCAAGCCGTTCTGAAACCGATCGGCAAATTACTCAAAATGCTTAACTCGCCGAGAAAATCACCTTTGTTCCACAATGAATGCCTGGCAAAAAATAGTAAATTTCAATGCAAGCCGTTCTGAAACCACTCGGCAAATTACTCAAAACGCTTAACGCGCCGAGAAAATCACTTTTTTTCCCCACAATGAATGTCTGGCAAAAAATAGTTAATTTTGATGCAAGACGTTCTGAAACCAATCGTCAAATTACTCAAAATGCTTAACTCGCCGAGAAAATCACTTTTGTTCCACAATGAATGTCTGGCAAAAAATAGTTAATTTCAATGCAAGCCGTTCTGAAACCAATCTGCAAATTACTCAAAATGCTTAACGCGCCGAGAAAATCTCTTTTGTTCTACAATGAATGCCTGGCAAAAAATAGCAAATTTCAAAGCAAGCCGTTCTGAAACCAATCGGCAAATTACTCAAAATGCTTAACTCGCCGAGAAAATGACTTTTGTTCCACAATGAATGTCTGGCAAAAAATAGTAAATTTCAATGCAAGCCGTTCTGAAACCAATCGGCAAATTACGCAAAGTGCTTAACTCTCCGAGAAAATCACTTTTGTTCCACAATGAATGTCTGGCAAAAAATAGTTAATTTCAATGCAAGCCGTTCTGAAACCAATCGGGAAATTACTCAAAATGCTTATCTCGCCGAGAAAATCACTTTTGTTCCACAATGAATGTCTGGCAAAAAATAGTAAATTTCAATGCAAGCCGTTCTGAAACCAATCGGCAAATTACTCGAAATGCTGAACGCGCCGAGAAAATCCCTTTTTTCCCACAATGAATGTCTGGCAAAAAATAGTTAATTTCAATGCAAGCCGTTCTGAAACCAATCTGCAAATTACTCAAAATGCTTAACGCGCCGAGAAAATCACTTTTGTTCCACAATGAATGTCTGGCAAAAAATAGTAAATTTCAATGCAAGCCGTTCTGAAACCAATCGGCAAATTACGCAAAGTGCTGAACTCTCCGAGAAAATCACTTTTGTTCCACAATGAATGTCTGCCAAAAAATAGTTAATTTTGATGCATGACGTTCTGAAACCAATCGGCAAATTACTCAAAATGCTTAACTCGCCGAGAAAATCACTTTTGTTCCACAATGAATGCCTGGCAAAAAATAGTAAATTTCAATGCAAGTCGTTCTGAAACCAATCTGCAAATTACTCAAAATGCTGAACGCGCCGAGAAAATCTCATTTGTTCCACAATGAATGCCTGGCAAAAAATAGTAAATTTCAATGCAAGCCGTTCTGAAACCAATCGGCAAATTACTCAAAACGCTTAACGCGCCGAGAAAATCACTTTTTTCCCACAATGAATGTCTGGCAAAAAATAGTTAATTTTGATGCAAGACGTTCTGAAACCAATCGGCAAATTACTCAAAATGCTCAACTCGCCGAGAAAATCACTTACTTTCCACAATAAATGTCTGGCAAAAAATAGTTAATTTCAATGCAAGCCGTTCTGAAACCAATCTGCAAATTACTCAAAATGCTAAACGCGCCGAGAAAATGACTTTTTTCCCACAATGAATGTCTGGCAAAAAATGTAAATTTCAATGCAAGCCGTTCTGAAACCAATCGGCAAATTACGCAAAATGCTTAACTCTCCGAGAAAATCACTTTTGTTCCACAATGAATGTCTGGCAAAAAATAGTTAATTGTGATGCAAGCCGTTCTGAAACCAAGCGGCTAATTACTCAAAATGCTTAAATCGCCGAGAAAATCACTTTTTTCCCACAATGAATGTCTGGCAAAAAATAGTAAATTTCTATGTAAGCCGTTCTGAAACCAATCGTCAAATTACTCAAAATGCTTAACTCGCCGAGAAAATCACTTTTGTTCCACAATGAATGCCTGGCAAAAAATAGTAAATTTCAATGCAAGCGTTCTGAAACCAATCGGCAAATTACTCAAAATGCTAAACTCGCCGAGAAAATCACTTTTTTCCCACAATGAATGTCTGGCAAAAAATAGTTAATTTCAATGCAAGCCGTTCTGAAACCAATCTGCAAATTACGCAAAATGCTTAACTGCCCAAGAAAATCACTTTTGTTCCACAATGAATGTCTGACAAAAAATAGTAAATTTCAATGCAAGCCGTTCTGAAACCGATCGGCAAATTACTCAAAATGCTTAACTCGCCGAGAAAATCACCTTTGTTCCACAATGAATGCCTGGCAAAAAATAGTAAATTTCAATGCAAGCCGTTCTGAAACCACTCGGCAAATTACTCAAAACGCTTAACGCGCCGAGAAAATCACTTTTTTTCCCCACAATGAATGTCTGGCAAAAAATAGTTAATTTTGATGCAAGACGTTCTGAAACCAATCGTCAAATTACTCAAAATGCTTAACTCGCCGAGAAAATCACTTTTGTTCCACAATGAATGTCTGGCAAAAAATAGTTAATTTCAATGCAAGCCGTTCTGAAACCAATCTGCAAATTACTCAAAATGCTTAACGCGCCGAGAAAATCTCTTTTGTTCTACAATGAATGCCTGGCAAAAAATAGCAAATTTCAAAGCAAGCCGTTCTGAAACCAATCGGCAAATTACTCAAAATGCTTAACTCGCCGAGAAAATGACTTTTGTTCCACAATGAATGTCTGGCAAAAAATAGTAAATTTCAATGCAAGCCGTTCTGAAACCAATCGGCAAATTACGCAAAGTGCTTAACTCTCCGAGAAAATCACTTTTGTTCCACAATGAATGTCTGGCAAAAAATAGTTAATTTCAATGCAAGCCGTTCTGAAACCAATCGGGAAATTACTCAAAATGCTTATCTCGCCGAGAAAATCACTTTTGTTCCACAATGAATGTCTGGCAAAAAATAGTAAATTTCAATGCAAGCCGTTCTGAAACCAATCGGCAAATTACTCGAAATGCTGAACGCGCCGAGAAAATCCCTTTTTTCCCACAATGAATGTCTGGCAAAAAATAGTTAATTTCAATGCAAGCCGTTCTGAAACCAATCTGCAAATTACGCAAAATGCTTAACTGCCCAAGAAAATCACTTTTGTTCCACAATGAATGTCTGGCAAAAAATAGTAAATTTCAATGCAAGCCGTTCTGAAACCACTCGGCAAATTACTCAAAACGCTTAACGCGCCGAGAAAATCACTTTTTTTCCCCACAATGAATGTCTGGCAAAAAATAGTTAATTTTGATGCAAGACGTTCTGAAACCAATCGTCAAATTACTCAAAATGCTTAACTCGCCGAGAAAATCACTTTTGTTCCACAATGAATGTCTGGCAAAAAATAGTTAATTTCAATGCAAGCCGTTCTGAAACCAATCGGGAAATTACTCAAAATGCTTATCTCGCCGAGAAAATCACTTTTGTTCCACAATGAATGTCTGGCAAAAAATAGTAAATTTCAATGCAAGCCGTTCTGAAACCAATCGGCAAATTACTCGAAATGCTGAACGCGCCGAGAAAATCCCTTTTTTCCCACAATGAATGTCTGGCAAAAAATAGTTAATTTCAATGCAAGCCGTTCTGAAACCAATCTGCAAATTACGCAAAATGCTTAACTGCCCAAGAAAATCACTTTTGTTCCACAATGAATGTCTGGCAAAAAATAGTAAATTTCAATGCAAGCCGTTCTGAAACCGATCGGCAAATTACTCAAAATGCTTAACTCGCCGAGAAAATCACCTTTGTTCCACAATGAATGCCTGGCAAAAAATAGTAAATTTCAATGCAAGCCGTTCTGAAACCAATCGGCAAATTACTCAAAACGCTTAACGCGCCGAGAAAATCACTTTTTTCCCCACAATGAATGTCTGGCAAAAAATAGTTAATTTTGATGCAAGACGTTCTGAAACCAATCGTCAAATTACTCAAAATGCTTAACTCGCCGAGAAAATCACTTTTGTTCCACAATGAATGTCTGGCAAAAAATAGTTAATTTCAATGCAAGCCGTTCTGAAACCAATCTGCAAATTACTCAAAATGCTTAACGCGCCGAGAAAATCACTTTTGTTCCACAATGAATGTCTGGCAAAAAATAGTAAATTTCAATGCAAGCCGTTCTGAAACCAATCGGCAAATTACGCAAAGTGCTGAACTCTCCGAGAAAATCACTTTTGTTCCACAATGAATGTCTGGCAAAAATAGTTAATTGTGATGCAAGCCGTACTGAAACCAACCGGCAAATTACTCAAAATGCTTAACTCGCCGAGAAAATCACCTTTTTCCAACAATGAATGTCTGGCAAAAAATAGTGAATTTCAATGCAAGCCGTTCTGAAACCAATCGGCAAATTGCTCAAAATGCTTAACTCGCCGAGAAAATCACTTTTGTTCCACAATGAATGCCTGGCAAAGAATATTTAATTGTGATGCAAGCCGTTCTGAAACCAATCGGCAAATTACTCAAAATGCTTATATCGCCGAGAAAATCACTTTTTTCCCACAATGAATGTCTGGCAAAAAATAGTAAATTTCAATGCAAGCCGTTCTGAAACCAATTGGCAAATTACTCAAAATGCTTAACGCGCCGAGAAAATCACTCTTTTCCCACAATGAATGTCTGGCAAAAAATAGTTACTTTTGATGCAAGCCGTTCTGAAACTAATCGGCAAATTACTCAAAATGCTTAACTCGCCGAGAAAATCACTTTTGTTCCACAATGAATGTCTGGCAAAAAATAGTTAATTGTGATGCAAGCCGTTCTGAAACCAATCGGCTAATTACTCAAAATGCTTAAATCGCCGAGAAAATCACTTTTTTCCCACAATGAATGTCTGGCAATAAATAGTAAATTTCTATGTAAGCCGTTCTGAAACCAATCGTCAAATTACTCAAAATGCTTAACTCGCCGAGAAAATCACTTTTGTTCCACAATGAATGCCTGGCAAAATATAGTAAATTTCAATGCAAGCCGTTCTGAAACCAATCGGCAAATTACTCAAAATGCTCAACGCGTCGAGAAAATCACTTTTTTCCCACAATGAATGTCTGGCAAAAAATAGTTAATTTAGATGCAAGACGTTCTGAAACCAATCGGCAAATTACTCAAAATGCTTAACTCGCCGAGAAAATCACCTTTTTCCCACAATGAATGTCTGGCAAAAAATAGTGAATTTCAATGCAAGCCGTTCTGAAACCAATCGGCAAATTGCTCAAAATGCTTAACGCGCCGAGAAAATCACTCTTTTCCCACAATGAATGTCTGGCAAAAAGTAGTTACTTTTGATGCAAGACGTTCTGAAACCAATCGGCAAATTACTGAAAATGCTTAACTCGCCGAGAAAATCACTTTCTTTCCACAATGAATGTCTGGCAAAAAACAGCTAATTTCAATGCAAGCCGTTCTGAAACCAATCTGCAAATTACTCAAAATGCTTAACGCGACGAGAAAATCTCTTTTGTTCCACAATGAATGCCTGGCAAAAAATAGCAAATTTCAAAGCAAGCCGTTCTGAAACCAATCGGCAAATTACTCAAAATGCTTAACTCGCCGAGAAAATCACTTTTTTCCCACAATGAATGTCTGGCAAAAAATGTAAATTTCAATGCAAGCCGTTCTGAAACCAATCGGCAAATTACGCAAAATGCTTAACTCTCCGAGAAAATCACTTTTGTTCCACAATGAATGTCTGGCAAAAAATAGTTAATTTCAATGCAAGCCGTTCCGAAACCGATCGGCAAATTACGCAAAATGCTTATCTCGCCGAGAGAATCACTTTTGTTCCACAATGAATGTCTGGCAAAAAATAGTAAATTTCAATGCAAGCCGTTATGAAACCAACGGCAACTTACTCAAAATGCTTAACTCTCCGAGGAAATCACTTTTTTCCCACAATGAATGTCTGGCAATAAATAGTAAATTTCTATGTAAGCCGTTCTGAAACCAATCGTCAAATTACTCAAAATGCTTAACTCGCCGAGAAAATCACTTTTGTTCCACAATGAATGCCTGGCAAAATATAGTGAATTTCAATGCAAGCCGTTCTGAAACCAATCGGCAAATTGCTCAAAATGCTTAACTCGCCGAGAAAATCACTTTTGTTCCACAATGAATGCCCGGCAAAGAATATTTAATTGTGATGCAAGCCGTTCTGAAACCAATCGGCAAATTACTCAAAATGCTTATATCGCCGAGAAAATCACTCTTTTCCCACAATGAATGTCTGGCAAAAAATAGTTAATTGTGATGCAAGCCGTTCTGAAACCAATCGGCTAATTACTCAAAATGCTTAAATCGCCGAGAAAATCACTTTTTTCCCACAATGAATGTCTGGCAAAAAATAGTAAATTTCTATGTAAGCCGTTCTGAAACCGATCGCAAATTACTCAAAATGGTTAATGCGCCGAGAAAATCACTTTTTTCCCACAATGAATGTCTGCCAAAAAATAGTTAATTTTGATGCATGACGTTCTGAAACCAATCGGCAAATTACTCAAAATGCTTAACTCGCCGAGAAAATCACTTTTGTTCCACAATGAATGCCTGGCAAAAAATAGTAAATTTCAATGCAAGTCGTTCTGAAACCAATCTGCAAATTACTCAAAATGCTGAACGCGCCGAGAAAATCTCATTTGTTCCACAATGAATGCCTGGCAAAAAATAGTAAATTTCAATGCAAGCCGTTCTGAAACCAATCGGCAAATTACTCTAAACGCTTAACGAGCCGAGAAAATCACTTTTTTCCCACAATGAATGTCTGGCAAAAAATAGTTAATTTTGATGCAAGACGTTCTGAAACCAATCGGCAAATTACTCAAAATGCTTAACTCGCCGAGAAAATCACTTACTTTCCACAATAAATGTCTGGCAAAAAATAGTTAATTTCAATGCAAGCCGTTCTGAAACCAATCTGCAAATTACTCAAAATGCTAAACGCGCCGAGAAAATGACTTTTTTCCCACAATGAATGTCTGGCAAAAAATGTAAATTTCAATGCAAGCCGTTCTGAAACCAATCGGCAAATTACGCAAAATGCTTAACTCTCCGAGAAAATCACTTTTGTTCCACAATGAATGTCTGGCAAAAAATAGTTAATTGTGATGCAAGCCGTTCTAAAACCAAGCGGCTAATTACTCAAAATGCTTAAATCGCCGAGAAAATCACTTTTTTCCCACAAAGAATGTCTGGCAAAAAATAGTAAATTTCTATGTAAGCCGTTCTGAAACCACTCGTCAAATTACTCAAAATGCTTAACTCGCCGAGAAAATCACTTTTGTTCCACAATGAATGCCTGGCAAAAAATAGTAAATTTCAATGCAAGCGTTCTGAAACCAATCGGCAAATTACTCAAAATGTTAAACTCGCCGAGAAAATCACTTTTTTCCCACAATGAATGTCTGGCAAAACATAGTTAATTTCAATGCAAGCCGTTCTGAAACCAATCTGCAAATTACGCAAAATGCTTAACTGCCCAAGAAAATCACTTTTGTTCCACAATGAATGTCTGACAAAAAATAGTAAATTTCAATGCAAGCCGTTCTGAAACCACTCGGCAAATTACTCAAAACGCTTAACGCGCCGAGAAAATCACTTTTTTCCCCACAATGAATGTCTGGCAAAAAATAGTTAATTTTGATGCAAGACGTTCTGAAACCAATCGTCAAATTACTCAAAATGCTTAACTCGCCGAGAAAATCACTTTTGTTCCACAATGAATGTCTGGCAAAAAATAGTTAATTTCAATGCAAGCCGTTCTGAAACCAATCTGCAAATTACTCAAAATGCTTAACGCGCCGAGAAAATCTCTTTTGTTCTACAATGAATGCCTGGCAAAAAATAGCAAATTTCAAAGCAAGCCGTTCTGAAACCAATCGGCAAATTACTCAAAATGCTTAACTCGCCGAGAAAATGACTTTTGTTCCACAATGAATGTCTGGCAAAAAATAGTAAATTTCAATGCAAGCCGTTCTGAAACCAATCGGCAAATTACGCAAAGTGCTTAACTCTCCGAGAAAATCACTTTTGTTCCACAATGAATGTCTGGCAAAAAATAGTTAATTTCAATGCAAGCCGTTCTGAAACCAATCGGGAAATTACTCAAAATGCTTATCTCGCCGAGAAAATCACTTTTGTTCCACAATGAATGTCTGGCAAAAAATAGTAAATTTCAATGCAAGCCGTTCTGAAACCAATCGGGAAATTACTCGAAATGCTGAACGCGCCGAGAAAATCCCTTTTTTCCCACAATGAATGTCTGGCAAAAAATAGTTAATTTCAATGCAAGCCGTTCTGAAACCAATCGGCAAATTACGCAAAGTGCTGAACTCTCCGAGAAAATCACTTTTGTTCCACAATGAATGTCTGGCAAAAATAGTTAATTGTGATGCAAGCCGTACTGAAACCAACCGGCAAATTACTCAAAATGCTTAACTCGCCGAGAAAATCACCTTTTTCCAACAATGAATGTCTGGCAAAAAATAGTGAATTTCAATGCAAGCCGTTCTGAAACCAATCGGCAAATTGCTCAAAATGCTGAACTCGCCGAGAAAATCGCTTTTGTTCCACAATGAATGTCTGGCAAAAAATAGTAAATTTCAATGCAAGCCGTTCTGAAACCAATTGGCAAATTACTCAAAATGCTTAACGCGCCGAGAAAATCACTCTTTTCCCACAATGAATGTCTGGCAAAAAGTAGTTACTTTTGATGCAAGACGTTCTGAAACCAATCGGCAAATTACTGAAAATGCTTAACTCGCCGAGAAAATCACTTTCTTTCCACAATGAATGTCTGGCAAAAAACAGCTAATTTCAATGCAAGCCGTTCTGAAACCAATCTGCAAATTACTCAAAATGCTTAACGCGACGAGAAAATCTCTTTTGTTCCACAATGAATGCCTGGCAAAAAATAGCAAATTTCAAAGCAAGCCGTTCTGAAACCAATCGGCAAATTACTCAAAATGCTTAACTCGCCGAGAAAATCACTTTTTTCCCACAATGAATGTCTGGCAAAAAATGTAAATTTCAATGCAAGCCGTTCTGAAACCAATCGGCAAATTACGCAAAATGCTTAACTCTCCGAGAAAATCACTTTTGTTCCACAATGAATGTCTGGCAAAAAATAGTTAATTTCAATGCAAGCCGTTCCGAAACCGATCGGCAAATTACGCAAAATGCTTATCTCGCCGAGAGAATCACTTTTGTTCCACAATGAATGTCTGGCAAAAAATAGTAAATTTCAATGCAAGCCGTTATGAAACCAACGGCAACTTACTCAAAATGCTTAACTCTCCGAGGAAATCACTTTTTTCCCACAATGAATGTCTGGCAATAAATAGTAAATTTCTATGTAAGCCGTTCTGAAACCAATCGTCAAATTACTCAAAATGCTTAACTCGCCGAGAAAATCACTTTTGTTCCACAATGAATGCCTGGCAAAATATAGTGAATTTCAATGCAAGCCGTTCTGAAACCAATCGGCAAATTGCTCAAAATGCTTAACTCGCCGAGAAAATCACTTTTGTTCCACAATGAATGCCCGGCAAAGAATATTTAATTGTGATGCAAGCCGTTCTGAAACCAATCGGCAAATTACTCAAAATGCTTATATCGCCGAGAAAATTACTCTTTTCCCACAATGAATGTCTGGCAAAAAATAGTTAATTGTGATGCAAGCCGTTCTGAAACCAATCGGCTAATTACTCAAAATGCTTAAATCGCCGAGAAAATCACTTTTTTCCCACAATGAATGTCTGGCAAAAAATAGTAAATTTCTATGTAAGCCGTTCTGAAACCGATCGCAAATTACTCAAAATGGTTAATGCGCCGAGAAAATCACTTTTTTCCCACAATGAATGTCTGCCAAAAAATAGTTAATTTTGATGCATGACGTTCTGAAACCAATCGGCAAATTACTCAAAATGCTTAACTCGCCGAGAAAATCACTTTTGTTCCACAATGAATGCCTGGCAAAAAATAGTAAATTTCAATGCAAGTCGTTCTGAAACCAATCTGCAAATTACTCAAAATGCTGAACGCGCCGAGAAAATCTCATTTGTTCCACAATGAATGCCTGGCAAAAAATAGTAAATTTCAATGCAAGCCGTTCTGAAACCAATCGGCAAATTACTCAAAACGCTTAACGAGCCGAGAAAATCACTTTTTTCCCACAATGAATGTCTGGCAAAAAATAGTTAATTTTGATGCAAGACGTTCTGAAACCAATCGGCAAATTACTCAAAATGCTTAACTCGCCGAGAAAATCACTTACTTTCCACAATAAATGTCTGGCAAAAAATAGTTAATTTCAATGCAAGCCGTTCTGAAACCAATCTGCAAATTACTCAAAATGCTAAACGCGCCGAGAAAATGACTTTTTTCCCACAATGAATGTCTGGCAAAAAATGTAAATTTCAATGCAAGCCGTTCTGAAACCAATCGGCAAATTACGCAAAATGCTTAACTCTCCGAGAAAATCACTTTTGTTCCACAATGAATGTCTGGCAAAAAATAGTTAATTGTGATGCAAGCCGTTCTAAAACCAAGCGGCTAATTACTCAAAATGCTTAAATCGCCGAGAAAATCACTTTTTTCCCACAAAGAATGTCTGGCAAAAAATAGTAAATTTCTATGTAAGCCGTTCTGAAACCAATCGTCAAATTACTCAAAATGCTTAACTCGCCGAGAAAATCACTTTTGTTCCACAATGAATGCCTGGCAAAAAATAGTAAATTTCAATGCAAGCGTTCTGAAACCAATCGGCAAATTACTCAAAATGTTAAACTCGCCGAGAAAATCACTTTTTTCCCACAATGAATGTCTGGCAAAACATAGTTAATTTCAATGCAAGCCGTTCTGAAACCAATCTGCAAATTACGCAAAATGCTTAACTGCCCAAGAAAATCACTTTTGTTCCACAATGAATGTCTGACAAAAAATAGTAAATTTCAATGCAAGCCGTTCTGAAACCGATCGGCAAATTACTCAAAATGCTTAACTCGCCGAGAAAATCACCTTTGTTCCACAATGAATGCCTGGCAAAAAATAGTAAATTTCAATGCAAGCCGTTCTGAAACCACTCGGCAAATTACTCAAAACGCTCAACGCGCCGAGAAAATCACTTTTGTTCCACAATCAATGCCTGGCAAAAAATAGTAAATTTCAATGCAAGCCGTTCTGAAACCAATCGGCAAATTACGCAAAATGCTTAACGCGTCGAGAAAATCACTTTTTTCCCACAATGAATGTCTGGCAAAAAATAGTTAATTTAGATGCAATACGTTCTGAAACCAATCGGCAAATTACTCAAAATGCTTAACTCGCCGAGAAAATCACTTTCTTTCAGCAATGCATGCCTGGCAAAAAATAGTTAATTTCAATGCAAGCCGTACTGAAACCAATCTGCAAATTACGCAAAATGCTTAACTGCCCAAGAAAATCACTTTTGTTCCACAATGAATGTCTGGCAAAAAATAGTAAATTTCAATGCAAGCCGTTCTGAAACCAATCGGTAAATTACTCAAAACGCTTAACGCGCCGACAAAATCACTTTTTTCCCACAATGAATGTCTGGCAAAAAATAGTTAATTTTTGATGCAAGACTTTCTGAAACCAATCAGCAAATTACTCAAAGTGCTGAACGCGCCGAGAAAATCACTTTTGTTCCACAATGAATGTCTGGCAAAAAATAGTAAACTTTAATGCAAGCCGTTCTGAAACCAATCGGCAAATTACTCGAAATGCTTAACGCGCCGAGAAAATCACTTTTTTACCCACAATGAATGTCTGGCAAAAAATAGTTAATTTTGATGCAAGACGTTCTGAAACCAATCGGCAAATTACTCAAAATGCTTTACTCGCCGAGAAAATCACTTTTGTTGCACAAAGAATGTCTGGCAAAAAATAGGAAATTTCAATGCAAGCCGTACTGAAACCAATCGGCAAATTACTCAAAATGCTTAACGCGCCGAGAAAATCACTTTTGTTCCACAATGAATGCCTCGCACAAAATAGTGAATTTCAATGCAAGCCGTTCTGAAAGGAATCGGCAAATTACTCAAAATGCTTAACTCGCCGAGAAAATCACTTTTGTTCCACAATGAATGCCTGGCAAAAAATAGTTAATTGTGATGCAAGCCGTTCTGAAACCAATCGGCAAATTACTCAAAATGCTTAACTCGCCGAGAAAATCACTTTTTTCCCTCAATGAATGTCTGGCAAAAAATAGTAAATTTCAATGCAAGCCGTTCTGAAGCCAATCGGCAAATTACTCAAAATGCTGAACTCGCCGAGAAAATCACTTTTGTTCCACAATGAATGTCTGGCAAAAAATAGTTAATTTCAATGCAAGCCGTTCTGAAACCAATCGGGAAATTACTCAAAATGCTTATCTCGCCGAGAAAATCACTTTTGTTCCACAATGAATGTCTGGCAAAAATAGTTAATTGTGATGCAAGCCGTACTGAAACCAACCGGCAAATTACTCAAAATGCTTAACTCGCCGAGAAAATCACCTTTTTCCAACAATGAATGTCTGGCAAAAAATAGTGAATTTCAATGCAAGCCGTTCTGAAACCAATCGGCAAATTGCTCAAAATGCTGAACTCGCCGAGAAAATCGCTTTTGTTCCACAATGAATGTCTGGCAAAAAATAGTAAATTTCAATGCAAGCCGTTCTGAAACCAATTGGCAAATTACTCAAAATGCTTAACGCGCCGAGAAAATCACTCTTTTCCCACAATGAATGTCTGGCAAAAAGTAGTTACTTTTGATGCAAGACGTTCTGAAACCAATCGGCAAATTACTGAAAATGCTTAACTCGCCGAGAAAATCACTTTCTTTCCACAATGAATGTCTGGCAAAAAACAGCTAATTTCAATGCAAGCCGTTCTGAAACCAATCTGCAAATTACTCAAAATGCTTAACGCGACGAGAAAATCTCTTTTGTTCCACAATGAATGCCTGGCAAAAAATAGCAAATTTCAAAGCAAGCCGTTCTGAAACCAATCGGCAAATTACTCAAAATGCTTAACTCGCCGAGAAAATCACTTTTTTCCCACAATGAATGTCTGGCAAAAAATGTAAATTTCAATGCAAGCCGTTCTGAAACCAATCGGCAAATTACGCAAAATGCTTAACTCTCCGAGAAAATCACTTTTGTTCCACAATGAATGTCTGGCAAAAAATAGTTAATTTCAATGCAAGCCGTTCCGAAACCGATCGGCAAATTACGCAAAATGCTTATCTCGCCGAGAGAATCACTTTTGTTCCACAATGAATGTCTGGCAAAAAATAGTAAATTTCAATGCAAGCCGTTATGAAACCAACGGCAACTTACTCAAAATGCTTAACTCTCCGAGGAAATCACTTTTTTCCCACAATGAATGTCTGGCAATAAATAGTAAATTTCTATGTAAGCCGTTCTGAAACCAATCGTCAAATTACTCAAAATGCTTAACTCGCCGAGAAAATCACTTTTGTTCCACAATGAATGCCTGGCAAAATATAGTGAATTTCAATGCAAGCCGTTCTGAAACCAATCGGCAAATTGCTCAAAATGCTTAACTCGCCGAGAAAATCACTTTTGTTCCACAATGAATGCCCGGCAAAGAATATTTAATTGTGATGCAAGCCGTTCTGAAACCAATCGGCAAATTACTCAAAATGCTTATATCGCCGAGAAAATTACTCTTTTCCCACAATGAATGTCTGGCAAAAAATAGTTAATTGTGATGCAAGCCGTTCTGAAACCAATCGGCTAATTACTCAAAATGCTTAAATCGCCGAGAAAATCACTTTTTTCCCACAATGAATGTCTGGCAAAAAATAGTAAATTTCTATGTAAGCCGTTCTGAAACCGATCGCAAATTACTCAAAATGGTTAATGCGCCGAGAAAATCACTTTTTTCCCACAATGAATGTCTGCCAAAAAATAGTTAATTTTGATGCATGACGTTCTGAAACCAATCGGCAAATTACTCAAAATGCTTAACTCGCCGAGAAAATCACTTTTGTTCCACAATGAATGCCTGGCAAAAAATAGTAAATTTCAATGCAAGTCGTTCTGAAACCAATCTGCAAATTACTCAAAATGCTGAACGCGCCGAGAAAATCTCATTTGTTCCACAATGAATGCCTGGCAAAAAATAGTAAATTTCAATGCAAGCCGTTCTGAAACCAATCGGCAAATTACTCAAAACGCTTAACGAGCCGAGAAAATCACTTTTTTCCCACAATGAATGTCTGGCAAAAAATAGTTAATTTTGATGCAAGACGTTCTGAAACCAATCGGCAAATTACTCAAAATGCTTAACTCGCCGAGAAAATCACTTACTTTCCACAATAAATGTCTGGCAAAAAATAGTTAATTTCAATGCAAGCCGTTCTGAAACCAATCTGCAAATTACTCAAAATGCTAAACGCGCCGAGAAAATGACTTTTTTCCCACAATGAATGTCTGGCAAAAAATGTAAATTTCAATGCAAGCCGTTCTGAAACCAATCGGCAAATTACGCAAAATGCTTAACTCTCCGAGAAAATCACTTTTGTTCCACAATGAATGTCTGGCAAAAAATAGTTAATTGTGATGCAAGCCGTTCTAAAACCAAGCGGCTAATTACTCAGAATGCTTAAATCGCCGAGAAAATCACTTTTTTCCCACAAAGAATGTCTGGCAAAAAATAGTAAATTTCTATGTAAGCCGTTCTGAAACCAATCGTCAAATTACTCAAAATGCTTAACTCGCCGAGAAAATCACTTTTGTTCCACAATGAATGCCTGGCAAAAAATAGTAAATTTCAATGCAAGCGTTCTGAAACCAATCGGCAAATTACTCAAAATGTTAAACTCGCCGAGAAAATCACTTTTTTCCCACAATGAATGTCTGGCAAAACATAGTTAATTTCAATGCAAGCCGTTCTGAAACCAATCTGCAAATTACGCAAAATGCTTAACTGCCCAAGAAAATCACTTTTGTTCCACAATGAATGTCTGACAAAAAATAGTAAATTTCAATGCAAGCCGTTCTGAAACCGATCGGCAAATTACTCAAAATGCTTAACTCGCCGAGAAAATCACCTTTGTTCCACAATGAATGCCTGGCAAAAAATAGTAAATTTCAATGCAAGCCGTTCTGAAACCACTCGGCAAATTACTCAAAACGCTCAACGCGCCGAGAAAATCACTTTTGTTCCACAATCAATGCCTGGCAAAAAATAGTAAATTTCAATGCAAGCCGTTCTGAAACCAATCGGCAAATTACGCAAAATGCTTAACGCGTCGAGAAAATCACTTTTTTCCCACAATGAATGTCTGGCAAAAAATAGTTAATTTAGATGCAATACGTTCTGAAACCAATCGGCAAATTACTCAAAATGCTTAACTCGCCGAGAAAATCACTTTCTTTCAGCAATGCATGCCTGGCAAAAAATAGTTAATTTCAATGCAAGCCGTACTGAAACCAATCTGCAAATTACGCAAAATGCTTAACTGCCCAAGAAAATCACTTTTGTTCCACAATGAATGTCTGGCAAAAAATAGTAAATTTCAATGCAAGCCGTTCTGAAACCAATCGGTAAATTACTCAAAACGCTTAACGCGCCGACAAAATCACTTTTTTCCCACAATGAATGTCTGGCAAAAAATAGTTAATTTTTGATGCAAGACTTTCTGAAACCAATCAGCAAATTACTCAAAGTGCTGAACGCGCCGAGAAAATCACTTTTGTTCCACAATGAATGTCTGGCAAAAAATAGTAAACTTTAATGCAAGCCGTTCTGAAACCAATCGGCAAATTACTCGAAATGCTTAACGCGCCGAGAAAATCACTTTTTTACCCACAATGAATGTCTGGCAAAAAATAGTTAATTTTGATGCAAGACGTTCTGAAACCAATCGGCAAATTACTCAAAATGCTTTACTCGCCGAGAAAATCACTTTTGTTGCACAAAGAATGTCTGGCAAAAAATAGGAAATTTCAATGCAAGCCGTACTGAAACCAATCGGCAAATTACTCAAAATGCTTAACGCGCCGAGAAAATCACTTTTGTTCCACAATGAATGCCTCGCACAAAATAGTGAATTTCAATGCAAGCCGTTCTGAAAGGAATCGGCAAATTACTCAAAATGCTTAACTCGCCGAGAAAATCACTTTTGTTCCACAATGAATGCCTGGCAAAAAATAGTTAATTGTGATGCAAGCCGTTCTGAAACCAATCGGCAAATTACTCAAAATGCTTAACTCGCCGAGAAAATCACTTTTTTCCCTCAATGAATGTCTGGCAAAAAATAGTAAATTTCAATGCAAGCCGTTCTGAAGCCAATCGGCAAATTACTCAAAATGCTGAACTCGCCGAGAAAATCACTTTTGTTCCACAATGAATGTCTGGCAAAAAATAGTAAATTTCTACGTAAGACGTTCTGAAACCAATCGTCAAATTACTCAAAATGCTTAACTCGCCGAGAAAATCACTTTTGTTCCACAATGAATGGCTGGCAAAAAATAGTTAATTGTGTGCAAGCCGTTCTGAAACCAATCTGCAAATTACTCAAAATGCTTAATTCGCCGAGAAAATCACTTTTGTTCCGCAATGAATGCCTCGCAGAAAATAGTAAATTTCAATGCAAGCCGTTCTGAAACCAATTGGCAAATTACTCAAAATGCTTAACGCGCCGAGAAAATCACTCTTTTCCCACAATGAATGTCTGGCAAAAAATAGTTACTTTTGATGCTAGCCGTTCTGAAACCAATCGGCAAATTACTCAAAATGCTTAACTCGCCGAGAAAATCACTTTTGTTCCACAATGAATGTCTGGCAAAAAATAGTTAAGTGTGATGCAAGCCGTTCTGAAACCAATCGGCTAATTACTCAAAATGCTTAAATCGCCGAGAAAATCAATTTTTTCCCACAATGAATGTCTGGCAAGAAATAGTAAATTTCTATGTAAGCCGTTCTGAAACCAATCGTCAAATTACTCAAAATGTTTAACTCGCCGAGAAAATCACTTTTGTTCCACAATCAATGCCTGGCAAAAAATAGTAAATTTCAATGCAAGCCGTTCTGAAACCAATCGGCAAATTACGCAAAATGCTTAACGCGTCGAGAAAATCACTTTTTTCCCACAATGAATGTCTGGCAAAAAATAGTTAATTTAGATGCAATACGTTCTGAAACCAATCGGCAAATTACTCAAAATGCTTAACTCGCCGAGAAAATCACTTTCTTTCCGCAATGCATGCCTGGCAAAAAATAGTTAATTTCAATGCAAGCCGTACTGAAACCAATCTGCAAATTACGCAAAATGCTTAACTGCCCAAGAAAATCACTTTTGTTCCACAATGAATGTCTGGCAAAAAATAGTAAATTTCAATGCAAGCCGTTCTGAAACCAATCGGTAAATTACTCAAAACGCTTAACGCGCCGACAAAATCACTTTTTTCCCACAATGAATGTCTGGCAAAAAATAGTTAATTTTGATGCAAGACGTTCTGAAACCAATCGGCAAATTACTGAAAATGCTTAACTCGCCGAGAAAATCACTTTCTTTCCACAATGAATGTCTGGCAAAAAATAGCTAATTTCAATGCAAGCCGTTCTGAAACCAATCTGCAAATTACTCAAAATGCTTAACGCGACGAGAAAATCTCTTTTGTTCCACAATGAATGCCTGGCAAAAAATAGCAAATTTCAAAGCAAGCCGTTCTGAAACCAATCGGCAAATTACTCAAAATGCTTAACGCGCCGAGAAAATCACTTTTGTTCCACAATGAATGTCTGGCAAAAAATAGTAAATTTCAATGCAAGCCGTTCTGAAACCGATCGGCAAATTACTCAAAATGCTTATCTCGCCGAGAGAATCACTTTTGTTCCACAATGAATGTCTGGCAAAAAATGTAAATTTCAATGCAAGCCGTTCTGAAACCAACGGCAACTTACTCAAAATGCTTAACTCTCCGAGAAAATCACTTTTTTCCCACAATGAATGTCTGGCAAAAAATAGTTAATTGTGATGCAAGCCGTACTGAAATCAACCGGCTAATTACTCAAAATGCTTAACTCGCCGAGAAAATCACCTTTTTCCCACAATGAATGTCTGGCAAAAAATAGTGAATTTCAATGCAAGCCGTTCTGAAACCAATCGGCAAATTGCTCAAAATGCTTAACTCGCCGAGAAAATCACTTTTGTTCCACAATGAATGCCCGGCAAAGAATATTTAATTGTGATGCAAGCCGTTCTGAAACCAATCGGCAAATTACTCAAAATGCTTATATCGCCGAGAAAATCACTCTTTTCCCACAATGAATGTCTGGCAAAAAATAGTTAATTGTGATGCAAGCCGTTCTGAAACCAATCGGCTAATTACTCAAAATGCTTAAATCGCCGAGAAAATCACTTTTTTCCCACAATGAATGTCTGGCAAAAAATAGTAAATTTCTATGTAAGCCGTTCTGAAACCGATCGCAAATTACTCAAAATGGTTAATGCGCCGAGAAAATCACTTTTTTCCCACAATGAATGTCTGCCAAAAAATAGTTAATTTTGATGCATGACGTTCTGAAACCAATCGGCAAATTACTCAAAATGCTTAACTCGCCGAGAAAATCACTTTTGTTCCACAATGAATGCCTGGCAAAAAATAGTAAATTTCAATGCAAGTCGTTCTGAAACCAATCTGCAAATTACTCAAAATGCTGAACGCGCCGAGAAAATCTCATTTGTTCCACAATGAATGCCTGGCAAAAAATAGTAAATTTCAATGCAAGCCGTTCTGAAACCAATCGGCAAATTACTCAAAACGCTTAACGCGCCGAGAAAATCACTTTTTTCCCACAATGAATGTCTGGCAAAAAATAGTTAATTTTGATGCAAGACGTTCTGAAACCAATCGGCAAATTACTCAAAATGCTCAACTCGCCGAGAAAATCACTTACTTTCCACAATAAATGTCTGGCAAAAAATAGTTAATTTCAATGCAAGCCGTTCTGAAACCAATCTGCAAATTACTCAAAATGCTAAACGCGCCGAGAAAATGACTTTTTTCCCACAATGAATGTCTGGCAAAAAATGTAAATTTCAATGCAAGCCGTTCTGAAACCAATCGGCAAATTACGCAAAATGCTTAACTCTCCGAGAAAATCACTTTTGTTCCACAATGAATGTCTGGCAAAAAATAGTTAATTGTGATGCAAGCCGTTCTGAAACCAAGCGGCTAATTACTCAAAATGCTTAAATCGCCGAGAAAATCACTTTTTTCCCACAATGAATGTCTGGCAAAAAATAGTAAATTTCTATGTAAGCCGTTCTGAAACCAATCGTCAAATTACTCAAAATGCTTAACTCGCCGAGAAAATCACTTTTGTTCCACAATGAATGCCTGGCAAAAAATAGTAAATTTCAATGCAAGCGTTCTGAAACCAATCGGCAAATTACTCAAAATGCTAAACTCGCCGAGAAAATCACTTTTTTCCCACAATGAATGTCTGGCAAAAAATAGTTAATTTCAATGCAAGCCGTTCTGAAACCAATCTGCAAATTACGCAAAATGCTTAACTGCCCAAGAAAATCACTTTTGTTCCACAATGAATGTCTGACAAAAAATAGTAAATTTCAATGCAAGCCGTTCTGAAACCGATCGGCAAATTACTCAAAATGCTTAACTCGCCGAGAAAATCACCTTTGTTCCACAATGAATGCCTGGCAAAAAATAGTAAATTTCAATGCAAGCCGTTCTGAAACCACTCGGCAAATTACTCAAAACGCTTAACGCGCCGAGAAAATCACTTTTTTTCCCCACAATGAATGTCTGGCAAAAAATAGTTAATTTTGATGCAAGACGTTCTGAAACCAATCGTCAAATTACTCAAAATGCTTAACTCGCCGAGAAAATCACTTTTGTTCCACAATGAATGTCTGGCAAAAAATAGTTAATTTCAATGCAAGCCGTTCTGAAACCAATCTGCAAATTACTCAAAATGCTTAACGCGCCGAGAAAATCTCTTTTGTTCTACAATGAATGCCTGGCAAAAAATAGCAAATTTCAAAGCAAGCCGTTCTGAAACCAATCGGCAAATTACTCAAAATGCTTAACTCGCCGAGAAAATGACTTTTGTTCCACAATGAATGTCTGGCAAAAAATAGTAAATTTCAATGCAAGCCGTTCTGAAACCAATCGGCAAATTACGCAAAGTGCTTAACTCTCCGAGAAAATCACTTTTGTTCCACAATGAATGTCTGGCAAAAAATAGTTAATTTCAATGCAAGCCGTTCTGAAACCAATCGGGAAATTACTCAAAATGCTTATCTCGCCGAGAAAATCACTTTTGTTCCACAATGAATGTCTGGCAAAAAATAGTAAATTTCAATGCAAGCCGTTCTGAAACCAATCGGCAAATTACTCGAAATGCTGAACGCGCCGAGAAAATCCCTTTTTTCCCACAATGAATGTCTGGCAAAAAATAGTTAATTTCAATGCAAGCCGTTCTGAAACCAATCTGCAAATTACGCAAAATGCTTAACTGCCCAAGAAAATCACTTTTGTTCCACAATGAATGTCTGGCAAAAAATAGTAAATTTCAATGCAAGCCGTTCTGAAACCGATCGGCAAATTACTCAAAATGCTTAACTCGCCGAGAAAATCACCTTTGTTCCACAATGAATGCCTGGCAAAAAATAGTAAATTTCAATGCAAGCCGTTCTGAAACCAATCGGCAAATTACTCAAAACGCTTAACGCGCCGAGAAAATCACTTTTTTCCCCACAATGAATGTCTGGCAAAAAATAGTTAATTTTGATGCAAGACGTTCTGAAACCAATCGTCAAATTACTCAAAATGCTTAACTCGCCGAGAAAATCACTTTTGTTCCACAATGAATGTCTGGCAAAAAATAGTTAATTTCAATGCAAGCCGTTCTGAAACCAATCTGCAAATTACTCAAAATGCTTAACGCGCCGAGAAAATCACTTTTGTTCCACAATGAATGTCTGGCAAAAAATAGTAAATTTCAATGCAAGCCGTTCTGAAACCAATCGGCAAATTACGCAAAGTGCTGAACTCTCCGAGAAAATCACTTTTGTTCCACAATGAATGTCTGGCAAAAATAGTTAATTGTGATGCAAGCCGTACTGAAACCAACCGGCAAATTACTCAAAATGCTTAACTCGCCGAGAAAATCACCTTTTTCCAACAATGAATGTCTGGCAAAAAATAGTGAATTTCAATGCAAGCCGTTCTGAAACCAATCGGCAAATTGCTCAAAATGCTTAACTCGCCGAGAAAATCACTTTTGTTCCACAATGAATGCCTGGCAAAGAATATTTAATTGTGATGCAAGCCGTTCTGAAACCAATCGGCAAATTACTCAAAATGCTTATATCGCCGAGAAAATCACTTTTTTCCCACAATGAATGTCTGGCAAAAAATAGTAAATTTCAATGCAAGCCGTTCTGAAACCAATTGGCAAATTACTCAAAATGCTTAACGCGCCGAGAAAATCACTCTTTTCCCACAATGAATGTCTGGCAAAAAATAGTTACTTTTGATGCAAGCCGTTCTGAAACTAATCGGCAAATTACTCAAAATGCTTAACTCGCCGAGAAAATCACTTTTGTTCCACAATGAATGTCTGGCAAAAAATAGTTAATTGTGATGCAAGCCGTTCTGAAACCAATCGGCTAATTACTCAAAATGCTTAAATCGCCGAGAAAATCACTTTTTTCCCACAATGAATGTCTGGCAATAAATAGTAAATTTCTATGTAAGCCGTTCTGAAACCAATCGTCAAATTACTCAAAATGCTTAACTCGCCGAGAAAATCACTTTTGTTCCACAATGAATGCCTGGCAAAATATAGTAAATTTCAATGCAAGCCGTTCTGAAACCAATCGGCAAATTACTCAAAATGCTAAACGCGTCGAGAAAATCACTTTTTTCCCACAATGAATGTCTGGCAAAAAATAGTTAATTTAGATGCAAGACGTTCTGAAACCAATCGGCAAATTACTCAAAATGCTTAACTCGCCGAGAAAATCACCTTTTTCCCACAATGAATGTCTGGGAAAAATAGTGAATTTCAATGCAAGCCGTTCTGAAACCAATCGGCAAATTGCTCAAAATGCTTAACTCGCCGAGAAAATCACCTTTGTTCCACAATGAATGCCTGGCAAAGAATATTTAATTGTGATGCAAGCCGTTCTGAAACCAATCGGCAAATTACTCAAAATGCTTATATCGCCGAGAAAATCACTTTTTTCCCACAATGAATGTCTGGCAAAAAATAGTAAATTTCAATGCAAGCCGTTCTGAAACCAATTGGCAAATTACTCAAAATGCTTAACGCGCCGAGAAAATCACTCTTTTCCCACAATGAATGTCTGGCAAAAAGTAGTTACTTTTGATGCAAGACGTTCTGAAACCAATCGGCAAATTACTGAAAATGCTTAACTCGCCGAGAAAATCACTTTCTTTCCACAATGAATGTCTGGCAAAAAACAGCTAATTTCAATGCAAGCCGTTCTGAAACCAATCTGCAAATTACTCAAAATGCTTAACGCGACGAGAAAATCTCTTTTGTTCCACAATGAATGCCTGGCAAAAAATAGCAAATTTCAAAGCAAGCCGTTCTGAAACCAATCGGCAAATTACTCAAAATGCTTAACTCGCCGAGAAAATCACTTTTTTCCCACAATGAATGTCTGGCAAAAAATGTAAATTTCAATGCAAGCCGTTCTGAAACCAATCGGCAAATTACGCAAAATGCTTAACTCTCCGAGAAAATCACTTTTGTTCCACAATGAATGTCTGGCAAAAAATAGTTAATTTCAATGCAAGCCGTTCCGAAACCGATCGGCAAATTACGCAAAATGCTTATCTCGCCGAGAGAATCACTTTTGTTCCACAATGAATGTCTGGCAAAAAATAGTAAATTTCAATGCAAGCCGTTATGAAACCAACGGCAACTTACTCAAAATGCTTAACTCTCCGAGGAAATCACTTTTTTCCCACAATGAATGTCTGGCAATAAATAGTAAATTTCTATGTAAGCCGTTCTGAAACCAATCGTCAAATTACTCAAAATGCTTAACTCGCCGAGAAAATCACTTTTGTTCCACAATGAATGCCTGGCAAAATATAGTGAATTTCAATGCAAGCCGTTCTGAAACCAATCGGCAAATTGCTCAAAATGCTTAACTCGCCGAGAAAATCACTTTTGTTCCACAATGAATGCCCGGCAAAGAATATTTAATTGTGATGCAAGCCGTTCTGAAACCAATCGGCAAATTACTCAAAATGCTTATATCGCCGAGAAAATCACTCTTTTCCCACAATGAATGTCTGGCAAAAAATAGTTAATTGTGATGCAAGCCGTTCTGAAACCAATCGGCTAATTACTCAAAATGCTTAAATCGCCGAGAAAATCACTTTTTTCCCACAATGAATGTCTGGCAAAAAATAGTAAATTTCTATGTAAGCCGTTCTGAAACCGATCGCAAATTACTCAAAATGGTTAATGCGCCGAGAAAATCACTTTTTTCCCACAATGAATGTCTGCCAAAAAATAGTTAATTTTGATGCATGACGTTCTGAAACCAATCGGCAAATTACTCAAAATGCTTAACTCGCCGAGAAAATCACTTTTGTTCCACAATGAATGCCTGGCAAAAAATAGTAAATTTCAATGCAAGTCGTTCTGAAACCAATCTGCAAATTACTCAAAATGCTGAACGCGCCGAGAAAATCTCATTTGTTCCACAATGAATGCCTGGCAAAAAATAGTAAATTTCAATGCAAGCCGTTCTGAAACCAATCGGCAAATTACTCAAAACGCTTAACGAGCCGAGAAAATCACTTTTTTCCCACAATGAATGTCTGGCAAAAAATAGTTAATTTTGATGCAAGACGTTCTGAAACCAATCGGCAAATTACTCAAAATGCTTAACTCGCCGAGAAAATCACTTACTTTCCACAATAAATGTCTGGCAAAAAATAGTTAATTTCAATGCAAGCCGTTCTGAAACCAATCTGCAAATTACTCAAAATGCTAAACGCGCCGAGAAAATGACTTTTTTCCCACAATGAATGTCTGGCAAAAAATGTAAATTTCAATGCAAGCCGTTCTGAAACCAATCGGCAAATTACGCAAAATGCTTAACTCTCCGAGAAAATCACTTTTGTTCCACAATGAATGTCTGGCAAAAAATAGTTAATTGTGATGCAAGCCGTTCTAAAACCAAGCGGCTAATTACTCAAAATGCTTAAATCGCCGAGAAAATCACTTTTTTCCCACAAAGAATGTCTGGCAAAAAATAGTAAATTTCTATGTAAGCCGTTCTGAAACCAATCGTCAAATTACTCAAAATGCTTAACTCGCCGAGAAAATCACTTTTGTTCCACAATGAATGCCTGGCAAAAAATAGTAAATTTCAATGCAAGCGTTCTGAAACCAATCGGCAAATTACTCAAAATGTTAAACTCGCCGAGAAAATCACTTTTTTCCCACAATGAATGTCTGGCAAAACATAGTTAATTTCAATGCAAGCCGTTCTGAAACCAATCTGCAAATTACGCAAAATGCTTAACTGCCCAAGAAAATCACTTTTGTTCCACAATGAATGTCTGACAAAAAATAGTAAATTTCAATGCAAGCCGTTCTGAAACCGATCGGCAAATTACTCAAAATGCTTAACTCGCCGAGAAAATCACCTTTGTTCCACAATGAATGCCTGGCAAAAAATAGTAAATTTCAATGCAAGCCGTTCTGAAACCACTCGGCAAATTACTCAAAACGCTTAACGCGCCGAGAAAATCACTTTTTTCCCCACAATGAATGTCTGGCAAAAAATAGTTAATTTTGATGCAAGACGTTCTGAAAGCAATCGTCAAATTACTCAAAATGCTTAACTCGCCGAGAAAATCACTTTTGTTCCACAATGAATGTCTGGCAAAAAATAGTTAATTTCAATGCAAGCCGTTCTGAAACCAATCTGCAAATTACTCAAAATGCTTAACGCGCCGAGAAAATCTCTTTTGTTCTACAATGAATGCCTGGCAAAAAATAGCAAATTTCAAAGCAAGCCGTTCTGAAACCAATCGGCAAATTACTCAAAATGCTTAACTCGCCGAGAAAATGACTTTTGTTCCACAATGAATGTCTGGCAAAAAATAGTAAATTTCAATGCAAGCCGTTCTGAAACCAATCGGCAAATTACGCAAAGTGCTTAACTCTCCGAGAAAATCACTTTTGTTCCACAATGAATGTCTGGCAAAAAATAGTTAATTTCAATGCAAGCCGTTCTGAAACCAATCGGGAAATTACTCAAAATGCTTATCTCGCCGAGAAAATCACTTTTGTTCCACAATGAATGTCTGGCAAAAAAGAGTAAATTTCAATGCAAGCCGTTCTGAAACCAATCGGGAAATTACTCGAAATGCTGAACGCGCCGAGAAAATCCCTTTTTTCCCACAATGAATGTCTGGCAAAAAATAGTTAATTTCAATGCAAGCCGTTCTGAAACCAATCGGCAAATTACGCAAAGTGCTGAACTCTCCGAGAAAATCACTTTTGTTCCACAATGAATGTCTGGCAAAAATAGTTAATTGTGATGCAAGCCGTACTGAAACCAACCGGCAAATTACTCAAAATGCTTAACTCGCCGAGAAAATCACCTTTTTCCAACAATGAATGTCTGGCAAAAAATAGTGAATTTCAATGCAAGCCGTTCTGAAACCAATCGGCAAATTGCTCAAAATGCTGAACTCGCCGAGAAAATCGCTTTTGTTCCACAATGAATGTCTGGCAAAAAATAGTAAATTTCAATGCAAGCCGTTCTGAAACCAATTGGTAAATTACTCAAAATGCTTAACGCGCCGAGAAAATCACTCTTTTCCCACAATGAATGTCTGGCAAAAAGTAGTTACTTTTGATGCAAGACGTTCTGAAACCAATCGGCAAATTACTGAAAATGCTTAACTCGCCGAGAAAATCACTTTCTTTCCACAATGAATGTCTGGCAAAAAACAGCTAATTTCAATGCAAGCCGTTCTGAAACCAATCTGCAAATTACTCAAAATGCTTAACGCGACGAGAAAATCTCTTTTGTTCCACAATGAATGCCTGGCAAAAAATAGCAAATTTCAAAGCAAGCCGTTCTGAAACCAATCGGCAAATTACTCAAAATGCTTAACTCGCCGAGAAAATCACTTTTTTCCCACAATGAATGTCTGGCAAAAAATGTAAATTTCAATGCAAGCCGTTCTGAAACCAATCGGCAAATTACGCTAAATGCTTAACTCTCCGAGAAAATCACTTTTGTTCCACAATGAATGTCTGGCAAAAAATAGTTAATTTCAATGCAAGCCGTTCCGAAACCGATCGGCAAATTACGCAAAATGCTTATCTCGCCGAGAGAATCACTTTTGTTCCACAATGAATGTCTGGCAAAAAATAGTAAATTTCAATGCAAGCCGTTATGAAACCAACGGCAACTTACTCAAAATGCTTAACTCTCCGAGGAAATCACTTTTTTCCCACAATGAATGTCTGGCAATAAATAGTAAATTTCTATGTAAGCCGTTCTGAAACCAATCGTCAAATTACTCAAAATGCTTAACTCGCCGAGAAAATCACTTTTGTTCCACAATGAATGCCTGGCAAAATATAGTGAATTTCAATGCAAGCCGTTCTGAAACCAATCGGCAAATTGCTCAAAATGCTTAACTCGCCGAGAAAATCACTTTTGTTCCACAATGAATGCCCGGCAAAGAATATTTAATTGTGATGCAAGCCGTTCTGAAACCAATCGGCAAATTACTCAAAATGCTTATATCGCCGAGAAAATTACTCTTTTCCCACAATGAATGTCTGGCAAAAAATAGTTAATTGTGATGCAAGCCGTTCTGAAACCAATCGGCTAATTACTCAAAATGCTTAAATCGCCGAGAAAATCACTTTTTTCCCACAATGAATGTCTGGCAAAAAATAGTAAATTTCTATGTAAGCCGTTCTGAAACCGATCGCAAATTACTCAAAATGGTTAATGCGCCGAGAAAATCACTTTTTTCCCACAATGAATGTCTGCCAAAAAATAGTTAATTTTGATGCATGACGTTCTGAAACCAATCGGCAAATTACTCAAAATGCTTAACTCGCCGAGAAAATCACTTTTGTTCCACAATGAATGCCTGGCAAAAAATAGTAAATTTCAATGCAAGTCGTTCTGAAACCAATCTGCAAATTACTCAAAATGCTGAACGCGCCGAGAAAATCTCATTTGTTCCACAATGAATGCCTGGCAAAAAATAGTAAATTTCAATGCAAGCCGTTCTGAAACCAATCGGCAAATTACTCAAAACGCTTAACGAGCCGAGAAAATCACTTTTTTCCCACAATGAATGTCTGGCAAAAAATAGTTAATTTTGATGCAAGACGTTCTGAAACCAATCGGCAAATTACTCAAAATGCTTAACTCGCCGAGAAAATCACTTACTTTCCACAATAAATGTCTGGCAAAAAATAGTTAATTTCAATGCAAGCCGTTCTGAAACCAATCTGCAAATTACTCAAAATGCTAAACGCGCCGAGAAAATGACTTTTTTCCCACAATGAATGTCTGGCAAAAAATGTAAATTTCAATGCAAGCCGTTCTGAAACCAATCGGCAAATTACGCAAAATGCTTAACTCTCCGAGAAAATCACTTTTGTTCCACAATGAATGTCTGGCAAAAAATAGTTAATTGTGATGCAAGCCGTTCTAAAACCAAGCGGCTAATTACTCAAAATGCTTAAATCGCCGAGAAAATCACTTTTTTCCCACAAAGAATGTCTGGCAAAAAATAGTAAATTTCTATGTAAGCCGTTCTGAAACCAATCGTCAAATTACTCAAAATGCTTAACTCGCCGAGAAAATCACTTTTGTTCCACAATGAATGCCTGGCAAAAAATAGTAAATTTCAATGCAAGCGTTCTGAAACCAATCGGCAAATTACTCAAAATGTTAAACTCGCCGAGAAAATCACTTTTTTCCCACAATGAATGTCTGGCAAAACATAGTTAATTTCAATGCAAGCCGTTCTGAAACCAATCTGCAAATTACGCAAAATGCTTAACTGCCCAAGAAAATCACTTTTGTTCCACAATGAATGTCTGACAAAAAATAGTAAATTTCAATGCAAGCCGTTCTGAAACCGATCGGCAAATTACTCAAAATGCTTAACTCGCCGAGAAAATCACCTTTGTTCCACAATGAATGCCTGGCAAAAAATAGTAAATTTCAATGCAAGCCGTTCTGAAACCACTCGGCAAATTACTCAAAACGCTTAACGCGCCGAGAAAATCACTTTTTTCCCCACAATGAATGTCTGGCAAAAAATAGTTAATTTTGATGCAAGACGTTCTGAAACCAATCGTCAAATTACTCAAAATGCTTAACTCGCCGAGAAAATCACTTTTGTTCCACAATGAATGTCTGGCAAAAAATAGTTAATTTCAATGCAAGCCGTTCTGAAACCAATCTGCAAATTACTCAAAATGCTTAACGCGCCGAGAAAATCTCTTTTGTTCTACAATGAATGCCTGGCAAAAAATAGCAAATTTCAAAGCAAGCCGTTCTGAAACCAATCGGCAAATTACTCAAAATGCTTAACTCGCCGAGAAAATGACTTTTGTTCCACAATGAATGTCTGGCAAAAAATAGTAAATTTCAATGCAAGCCGTTCTGAAACCAATCGGCAAATTACGCAAAGTGCTTAACTCTCCGAGAAAATCACTTTTGTTCCACAATGAATGTCTGGCAAAAAATAGTTAATTTCAATGCAAGCCGTTCTGAAACCAATCGGGAAATTACTCAAAATGCTTATCTCGCCGAGAAAATCACTTTTGTTCCACAATGAATGTCTGGCAAAAAATAGTAAATTTCAATGCAAGCCGTTCTGAAACCAATCGGGAAATTACTCGAAATGCTTATCTCGCCGAGAAAATCCCTTTTTTCCCACAATGAATGTCTGGCAAAAAATAGTTAATTTCAATGCAAGCCGTTCTGAAACCAATCGGCAAATTACGCAAAGTGCTGAACTCTCCGAGAAAATCACTTTTGTTCCACAATGAATGTCTGGCAAAAATAGTTAATTGTGATGCAAGCCGTACTGAAACCAACCGGCAAATTACTCAAAATGCTTAACTCGCCGAGAAAATCACCTTTTTCCAACAATGAATGTCTGGCAAAAAATAGTGAATTTCAATGCAAGCCGTTCTGAAACCAATCGGCAAATTGCTCAAAATGCTGAACTCGCCGAGAAAATCGCTTTTGTTCCACAATGAATGCCTGGCAAAGAATATTTAATTGTGATGCAAGCCGTTCTGAAACCAATCGTCAAATTACTCAAAATGCTTAACTCGCCGAGAAAATCACTTTTGTTCCACAATGAATGCCTGGCAAAAAATAGTAAGTTTCAATGCAAGCGTTCTGAAACCAATCGGCAAATTACTCAAAATGCTAAACTCGCCGAGAAAATCACTTTTTTCCCACAATGAATGTCTGGCAAAACATAGTTAATTTCAATGCAAGCCGTTCTGAAAACAATCTGCAAATTACGCAAAATGCTTAACTGCCCAAGAAAATCACTTTTGTTCCACAATGAATGTCTGACAAAAAATAGTAAATTTCAATGCAAGCCGTTCTGAAACCGATCGGCAAATTACTCAAAATGCTTAACTCGCCGAGAAAATCACCTTTGTTCCACAATGAATGCCTGGCAAAAAATAGTAAATTTCAATGCAAGCCGTTCTGAAACCACTCGGCAAATTACTCAAAACGCTTAACGCGCCGAGAAAATCACTTTTTTCCCCACAATGAATGTCTGGCAAAAAATAGTTAATTTTGATGCAAGACGTTCTGAAACCAATCGTCAAATTACTCAAAATGCTTAACTCGCCGAGAAAATCACTTTTGTTCCACAATGAATGTCTGGCAAAAAATAGTTAATTTCAATGCAAGCCGTTCTGAAACCAATCTGCAAATTACTCAAAATGCTTAACGCGCCGAGAAAATCTTTTTTGTTCTACAATGAATGCCTGGCAAAAAATAGCAAATTTCAAAGCAAGCCGTTCTGAAACCAATCGGCAAATTACTCAAAATGCTTAACTCGCCGAGAAAATGACTTTTGTTCCACAATGAATGTCTGGCAAAAAATAGTAAATTTCAATGCAAGCCGTTCTGAAACCAATCGGCAAATTACGCAAAGTGCTTAACTCTCCGAGAAAATCACTTTTGTTCCACAATGAATGTCTGGCAAAAAATAGTTAATTTCAATGCAAGCCGTTCTGAAACCAATCGGGAAATTACTCAAAATGCTTATCTCGCCTAGAAAATCACTTTTGTTCCACAATGAATGTCTGGCAAAAAATAGTAAATTTCAATGCAAGCCGTTCTGAAACCAATCGGGAAATTACTCGAAATGCTGAACGCGCCGAGAAAATCCCTTTTTTCCCACAATGAATGTCTGGCAAAAAATAGTTAATTTCAATGCAAGCCGTTCTGAAACCAATCGGCAAATTACGCAAAGTGCTGAACTCTCCGAGAAAATCACTTTTGTTCCACAATGAATGTCTGGCAAAAATAGTTAATTGTGATGCAAGCCGTACTGAAACCAACCGGCAAATTACTCAAAATGCTTAACTCGCCGAGAAAATCACCTTTTTCCAACAATGAATGTCTGGCAAAAAATAGTGAATTTCAATGCAAGCCGTTCTGAAACCAATCGGCAAATTGCTCAAAATGCTGAACTCGCCGAGAAAATCGCTTTTGTTCCACAATGAATGCCTGGCAAAGAATATTTAATAGTGATGCAAGCCGTTCTGAAACCAATCGGGAAATTACTCAAAATGCTTATCTCGCCGAGAAAATCACTTTTGTTCCACAATGAATGTCTGGCAAAAAATAGTTAATTGTGATGCAAGCCGTTCTGAAACCAATCGGGAAATTACTCAAAATGCTTATCTCGCCGAGAAAATCACTTTTGTTCCACAATGAATGTCTGGCAAAAAATAGTAAATTTCAATGCAAGCCGTTCTGAAACCAATCGGCAAATTACTCGAAATGCTGAACGCGCCGAGAAAATCCCTTTTTTCCCACAATGAATGTCTGGCAAAAAATAGTTAATTTCAATGCAAGCCGTTCTGAAACCAATCTGCAAATTACGCAAAATGCTTAACTGCCCAAGAAAATCACTTTTGTTCCACAATGAATGTCTGGCAAAAAATAGTAAATTTCAATGCAAGACGTTCTGAAACCAATCGTCAAATTACTCAAAATGCTTAACTCGCCGAGAAAATCACTTTTGTTCCACAATGAATGTCTGGCAAAAAATAGTTAATTTCAATGCAAGCCGTTCTGAAACAAATCTGCAAATTACTCAAAATGCTTAACGCGCCGAGAAAATCACTTTTGTTCCACAATGAATGTCTGGCAAAAAATAGTAAATTTCAATGCAAGCCGTTCTGAAACCAATCGGCAAATTACGCAAAGTGCTGAACTCTCCGAGAAAATCACTTTTGTTCCACAATGAATGTCTGGCAAAAATAGTTAATTGTGATGCAAGCCGTACTGAAACCAACCGGCAAATTACTCAAAATGCTTAACTCGCCGAGAAAATCACCTTTTTCCAACAATGAATGTCTGGCAAAAAATAGTGAATTTCAATGCAAGCCGTTCTGAAACCAATCGGCAAATTGCTCAAAATGCTTAACTCGCCGAGAAAATCACTTTTGTTCCACAATGAATGCCTGGCAAAGAATATTTAATTGTGATGCAAGCCGTTCTGAAACCAATCGGCAAATTACTCAAAATGCTTATATCGCCGAGAAAATCACTTTTTTCCCACAATGAATGTCTGGCAAAAAATAGTAAATTTCAATGCAAGCCGTTCTGAAACCAATTGGCAAATTACTCAAAATGCTTAACGCGCCGAGAAAATCACTCTTTTCCCACAATGAATGTCTGGCAAAAAATAGTTACTTTTGATGCAAGCCGTTCTGAAACCAATCGGCAAATTACTCAAAATGCTTAACTCGCCGAGAAAATCACTTTTGTTCCACAATGAATGTCTGGCAAAAAATAGTTAATTGTGATGCAAGCCGTTCTGAAACCAATCGGCTAATTACTCAAAATGCTTAAATCGCCGAGAAAATCACTTTTTTCCCACAATGAATGTCTGGCAAAAAATAGTAAATTTCTATGTAAGCCGTTCTGAAACCAATCGTCAAATTACTCAAAATGCTTAACTCGCCGAGAAAATCACTTTTGTTCCACAATGAATGCCTGGCAAAAAATAGTAAATTTCAATGCAAGCCGTTCTGAAACCAATCGGCAAATTACTCAAAATGCTAAACGCGTCGAGAAAATCACTTTTTTCCCACAATGAATGTCTGGCAAAAAATAGTTAATTTAGATGCAAGACGTTCTGAAACCAATCGGCAAATTACTCAAAATGCTTAACTCGCCGAGAAAATCACCTTTTTCCCACAATGAATGTCTGGCAAAAAATAGTGAATTTCAATGCAAGCCGTTCTGAAACCAATCGGCAAATTGCTCAAAATGCTTAACTCGCCGAGAAAATCACTTTTGTTCCACAATGAATGCCTGGCAAAGAATATTTAATTGTGATGCAAGCCGTTCTGAAACCAATCGGCAAATTACTCAAAATGCTTATATCGCCGAGAAAATCACTTTTTTCCCACAATGAATGTCTGGCAAAAAATAGTAAATTTCAATGCAAGCCGTTCTGAAACCAATTGGCAAATTACTCAAAATGCTTAACGCGCCGAGAAAATCACTCTTTTCCCACAATGAATGTCTGGCAAAAAATAGTTACTTTTGATGCAAGCCGTTCTGAAACCAATCGGCAAATTACTCAAAATGCTTAACTCGCCGAGAAAATCACTTTCTTTCCGCAATGCATGCCTGGCAAAAAATAGTTAATTTCAATGCAAGCCGTACTGAAACCAATCTGCAAATTACTCAAAATGCTTAACTGGCCAAGAAAATCACTTTTGTTCCACAATGAATGTCTGGCAAAAAATAGTAAATTTCAATGCAAGCCGTTCTGAAACCGATCGGCAAATTACTCAAAATGCTTAACTCGCCGAGAAAATCACCTTTGTTCCACAATGAATGCCTGGCAAAAAATAGTAAATTTCAATGCAAGCCGTTCTGAAACCAATCGGCAAATTACTCAAAACGCTTAACGCGCCGAGAAAATCACTTTTTTCCCCACAATGAATGTCTGGCAAAAAATAGTTAATTTTGATGCAAGACGTTCTGAAACCAATCGTCAAATTACTCAAAATGCTTAACTCGCCGAGAAAATCACTTTTGTTCCACAATGAATGCCCGGCAAAGAATATTTAATTGTGATGCAAGCCGTTCTGAAACCAATCGGCAAATTACTCAAAATGCTTTTCTCGCCGAGAAAATCACTCTTTTCCCACAATGAATGTCTGGCAAAAAATAGTTAATTGTGATGCAAGCCGTTCTGAAACCAATCGGCTAATTACTCAAAATGCTTAAATCGCCGAGAAAATCACTTTTTTCCCACAATGAATGTCTGGCAAAAAATAGTAAATTTCTATGTAAGCCGTTCTGAAACCGATCGCAAATTACTCAAAATGGTTAATGCGCCGAGAAAATCACTTTTTTCCCACAATGAATGTCTGCCAAAAAATAGTTAATTTTGATGCATGACGTTCTGAAACCAATCGGCAAATTACTCAAAATGCTTAACTCGCCGAGAAAATCACTTTTGTTCCACAATGAATGCCTGGCAAAAAATAGTAAATTTCAATGCAAGTCGTTCTGAAACCAATCTGCAAATTACTCAAAATGCTGAACGCGCCGAGAAAATCTCATTTGTTCCACAATGAATGTCTGGCAAAAAATAGTAAATTTCAATGCAAGCCGTTCTGAAACCAATCGGCAAATTACTCAAAACGCTTAACGCGCCGAGAAAATCACTTTTTTCCCACAATGAATGTCTGGCAAAAAATAGTTAATTTTGATGCAAGACGTTCTGAAACCAATCGGCAAATTACTCAAAATGCTTAACTCGCCGAGAAAATCACTTACTTTCCACAATAAATGTCTGGCAAAAAATAGTTAATTTCAATGCAAGCCGTTCTGAAACCAATCTGCAAATTACTCAAAATGCTAAACGCGCCGAGAAAATGACTTTTTTCCCACAATGAATGTCTGGCAAAAAATGTAAATTTCAATGCAAGCCGTTCTGAAACCAATCGGCAAATTACGCAAAATGCTTAACTCTCCGAGAAAATCACTTTTGTTCCACAATGAATGTCTGGCAAAAAATAGTTAATTGTGATGCAACCGTTCTGAAACCAAGCGGCTAATTACTCAAAATGCTTAAATCGCCGAGAAAATCACTTTTTTCCCACAATGAATGTCTGGCAAAAAATAGTAAATTTCTATGTAAGCCGTTCTGAAACCAATCGACAAATTACTCAAAATGCTTAACTCGCCGAGAAAATCACCTTTGTTCCACAATGAATGCCTGGCAAAAAATAGTAAATTTCAATGCAAGCCGTTCTGAAACCACTCGGCAAATTACTCAAAACGCTTAACGCGCCGAGAAAATCACTTTTTTCCCCACAATGAATGTCTGGCAAAAAATAGTTAATTTTGATGCAAGACGTTCTGAAACCAATCGTCAAATTACTCAAAATGCTTAACTCGCCGAGAAAATCACTTTTGTTCCACAATGAATGTCTGGCAAAAAATAGTTAATTTCAATGCAAGCCGTTCTGAAACCAATCTGCAAATTACTCAAAATGCTTAACGCGCCGAGAAAATCTCTTTTGTTCTACAATGAATGCCTGGCAAAAAATAGCAAATTTCAAAGCAAGCCGTTCTGAAACCAATCGGCAAATTACTCAAAATGCTTAACTCGCCGAGAAAATGACTTTTGTTCCACAATGAATGTCTGGCAAAAAATAGTAAATTTCAATGCAAGCCGTTCTGAAACCAATCGGCAAATTACGCAAAGTGCTTAACTCTCCGAGAAAATCACTTTTGTTCCACAATGAATGTCTGGCAAAAAATAGTTAATTTCAATGCAAGCCGTTCTGAAACCAATCGGGAAATTACTCAAAATGCTTATCTCGCCGAGAAAATCACTTTTGTTCCACAATGAATGTCTGGCAAAAAATAGTAAATTTCAATGCAAGCCGTTCTGAAACCAATCGGCAAATTACTCGAAATGCTGAACGCGCCGAGAAAATCCCTTTTTTCCCACAATGAATGTCTGGCAAAAAATAGTTAATTTCAATGCAAGCCGTTCTGAAACCAATCGGCAAATTACGCAAAGTGCTGAACTCTCCGAGAAAATCACTTTTGTTCCACAATGAATGTCTGGCAAAAATAGTTAATTGTGATGCAAGCCGTACTGAAACCAACCGGCAAATTACTCAAAATGCTTAACTCGCCGAGAAAATCACCTTTTTCCAACAATGAATGTGTGGCAAAAAATAGTGAATTTCAATGCAAGCCGTTCTGAAACCAATCGGCAAATTGCTCAAAATGCTGAACTCGCCGAGAAAATCGCTTTTGTTCCACAATGAATGCCTGGCAAAGAATATTTAATTGTGATGCAAGCCGTTCTGAAACCAATCGGGAAATTACTCAAAATGCTTATCTCGCCGAGAAAATCACTTTTGTTCCACAATGAATGTCTGGCAAAAAATAGTAAATTTCAATGCAAGACGTTCTGAAACCAATCGTCAAATTACTCGAAATGCTGAACGCGCCGAGAAAATCCCTTTTTTCCCACAATGAATGTCTGGCAAAAAATAGTTAATTTCAATGCAAGCCGTTCTGAAACCAATCTGCAAATTACTCAAAATGCTTAACGCGCCGAGAAAATCTCTTTTGTTCTACAATGAATGCCTGGCAAAAAATAGCAAATTTCAAAGCAAGCCGTTCTGAAACCAATCGGCAAATTACTCAAAATGCTTAACTCGCCGAGAAAATGACTTTTGTTCCACAATGAATGTCTGGCAAAAAATAGTAAATTTCAATGCAAGCCGTTCTGAAACCAATCGGCAAATTACGCAAAGTGCTTAACTCTCCGAGAAAATCACTTTTGTTCCACAATGAATGTCTGGCAAAAAATAGTTAATTTCAATGCAAGCCGTTCTGAAACCAATCGGGAAATTACTCAAAATGCTTATCTCGCCGAGAAAATCACTTTTGTTCCACAATGAATGTCTGGCAAAAAATAGTAAATTTCAATGCAAGCCGTTCTGAAACCAATCGGCAAATTACTCGAAATGCTGAACGCGCCGAGAAAATCCCTTTTTTCCCACAATGAATGTCTGGCAAAAAATAGTTAATTTCAATGCAAGCCGTTCTGAAACCAATCGGCAAATTACGCAAAGTGCTGAACTCTCCGAGAAAATCACTTTTGTTCCACAATGAATGTCTGGCAAAAATAGTTAATTGTGATGCAAGCCGTACTGAAACCAACCGGCAAATTACTCAAAATGCTTAACTCGCCGAGAAAATCACCTTTTTCCAACAATGAATGTGTGGCAAAAAATAGTGAATTTCAATGCAAGCCGTTCTGAAACCAATCGGCAAATTGCTCAAAATGCTGAACTCGCCGAGAAAATCGCTTTTGTTCCACAATGAATGCCTGGCAAAGAATATTTAATTGTGATGCAAGCCGTTCTGAAACCAATCGGGAAATTACTCAAGATGCTTATCTCGCCGAGAAAATCACTTTTGTTCCACAATGAATGTCTGGCAAAAAATAGTAAATTTCAATGCAAGCCGTTCTGAAACCAATCGGCAAATTACTCGAAATGCTGAACGCGCCGAGAAAATCCCTTTTTTCCCACAATGAATGTCTGGCAAAAAATAGTTAATTTCAATGCAAGCCGTTCTGAAACCAATCTGCAAATTACGCAAAATGCTTAACTGCCCAAGAAAATCACTGTTGTTCCACAATGAATGTCTGGCAAAAAATAGTAAATTTCAATGCAAGCCGTTCTGAAACCGATCGGCAAATTACTCAAAATGCTTAACTCGCCGAGAAAATCACCTTTGTTCCACAATGAATGCCTGGCAAAAAATAGTAAATTTCAATGCAAGCCGTTCTGAAACCAATCGGCAAATTACTCAAAACGCTTAACGCGCCGAGAAAATCACTTTTTTCCCCACAATGAATGTCTGGCAAAAAATAGTTAATTTTGATGCAAGACGTTCTGAAACCAATCGTCAAATTACTCAAAATGCTTAACTCGCCGAGAAAATCACTTTTGTTCCACAATGAATGTCTGGCAAAAAATAGTTAATTTCAATGCAAGCCGTTCTGAAACCAATCTGCAAATTACTCAAAATGCTTAACGCGCCGAGAAAATCACTTTTGTTCCACAATGAATGTCTGGCAAAAAATAGTAAATTTCAATGCAAGCCGTTCTGAAACCAATCGGCAAATTACGCAAAGTGCTGAACTCTCCGAGAAAATCACTTTTGTTCCACAATGAATGTCTGGCAAAAATAGTTAATTGTGATGCAAGCCGTACTGAAACCAACCGGCAAATTACTCAAAATGCTTAACTCGCCGAGAAAATCACCTTTTTCCAACAATGAATGTCTGGCAAAAAATAGTGAATTTCAATGCAAGCCGTTCTGAAACCAATCGGCAAATTACTCAAAATGCTTAACTCGCCGAGAAAATCACTTTTGTTCCACAATGAATGTCTGGCAAAAAATAGTTAATTGTGATGCAAGCCGTTCTGAAACCAATCGGCTAATTACTCAAAATGCTTAAATCGCCGAGAAAATCACTTTTTTCCCACAATGAATGTCTGGCAAAAAATAGTAAATTTCTATGTAAGCCGTTCTGAAACCAATCGGCAAATTACTCAAAATGCTTACCTCGCCGAGAAAATCACTTTTGTTCCACAATGAATGCCTGGCAAAAAATAGTAAATTTCAATGCAAGCCGTTCTGAAACCAATCGGCAAATTACTCAAAATGCTAAACGCGTCGAGAAAATCACTTTTTTCCCACAATGAATGTCTGGCAAAAAATAGTTAATTTAGATGCAAGACGTTCTGAAACCAATCGGCAAATTACGCAAAATGCTTAACTCGCCGAGAAAATCACTTTTTTCCCACAATGAATGTCTGGCAAAAAATAGTTAATTTAGATGCAAGACGTTCTGAAACCAATCGGCAAATTACGCAAAATGCTTAACTCGCCGAGAAAATCACCTTTTTCCCACAATGAATGCCTGGCAAAAAATAGTAAATTTCAATGCAAGCCGTTCTGAAACCAATCGGCAAATTACTCAAAACGCTTAACGCGCCGAGAAAATCACTTTTTTCCCCACAATGAATGTCTGGCAAAGAATATTTAATTGTGATGCAAGCCGTTCTGAAAGCAATCGGCAAATTACTCAAAATGCTTTTCTCGCCGAGAAAATCACTCTTTTCCCACAATGAATGTCTGGCAAAAAATAGTTAATTGTGATGCAAGCCGTTCTGAAACCAATCGGCTAATTACTCAAAATGCTTAAATCGCCGAGAAAATCACTTTTGTTCCACAATGAATGCCCGGCAAAGAATATTTAATTGTGATGCAAGCCGTTCTGAAACCAATCGGCAAATTACTCAAAATGCTTTTCTCGCCGAGAAAATCACTCTTTTCCCACAATGAATGTCTGGCAAAAAATAGTTAATTGTGATGCAAGCCGTTCTGAAACCAATCGGCTAATTACTCAAAATGCTTAAATCGCCGAGAAAATCACTTTTTTCCCACAATGAATGTCTGGCAAAAAATAGTTAATTTCTATGTAAGCCGTTCTGAAACCGATCGCAAATTACTCAAAATGGTTAATGCGCCGAGAAAATCACTTTTTTCCCACAATGAATGTCTGCCAAAAAATAGTTAATTTTGATGCATGACGTTCTGAAACCAATCGGCAAATTACTCAAAATGCTTAACTCGCCGAGAAAATCACTTTTGTTCCACAATGAATGCCTGGCAAAAAATAGTAAATTTCAATGCAAGTCGTTCTGAAACCAATCTGCAAATTACTCAAAATGCTGAACGCGCCGAGAAAATCTCATTTGTTCCACAATGAATGTCTGGCAAAAAATAGTAAATTTCAATGCAAGCCGTTCTGAAACCAATCGGCAAATTACTCAAAACGCTTAACGCGCCGAGAAAATCACTTTTTTCCCACAATGAATGTCTGGCAAAAAATAGTTAATTTTGATGCAAGACGTTCTGAAACCAATCGGCAAATTACTCAAAATGCTTAACTCGCCGAGAAAATCACTTTTTTCCCACAATGAATGTCTGGCAAAAAATAGTAAATTTCTATGTAAGCCGTTCTGAAACCGATCGCAAATTACTCAAAATGGTTAATGCGCCGAGAAAATCACTTTTTTCCCACAATGAATGTCTGCCAAAAAATAGTTAATTTTGATGCATGACGTTCTGAAACCAATCGGCAAATTACTCAAAATGCTTAACTCGCCGAGAAAATCACTTTTGTTCCACAATGAATGCCTGGCAAAAAATAGTAAATTTCAATGCAAGTCGTTCTGAAACCAATCTGCAAATTACTCAAAATGCTGAACGCGCCGAGAAAATCTCATTTGTTCCACAATGAATGTCTGGCAAAAAATAGTAAATTTCAATGCAAGCCGTTCTGAAACCAATCGGCAAATTACTCAAAACGCTTAACGCGCCGAGAAAATCACTTTTTTCCCACAATGAATGTCTGGCAAAAAATAGTTAATTTTGATGCAAGACGTTCTGAAACCAATCGGCAAATTACTCAAAATGCTTAACTCGCCGAGAAAATCACTTACTTTCCACAATAAATGTCTGGCAAAAAATAGTTAATTTCAATGCAAGCCGTTCTGAAACCAATCTGCAAATTACTCAAAATGCTAAACGCGCCGAGAAAATGACTTTTTTCCCACAATGAATGTCTGGCAAAAAATGTAAATTTCAATGCAAGCCGTTCTGAAACCAATCGGCAAATTACGCAAAATGCTTAACTCGCCGAGAAAATCACTTTTGTTCCACAATGAATGCCTGGCAAAAAATAGTAAATTTCAATGCAAGTCGTTCTGAAACCAATCTGCAAATTACTCAAAATGCTGAACGCGCCGAGAAAATCTCATTTGTTCCACAATGAATGTCTGGCAAAAAATAGTAAATTTCAATGCAAGCCGTTCTGAAACCAATCGGCAAATTACTCAAAACGCTTAACGCGCCGAGAAAATCACTTTTTTCCCACAATGAATGTCTGGCAAAAAATAGTTAATTTTGATGCAAGACGTTCTGAAACCAATCGGCAAATTACTCAAAATGCTTAACTCGCCGAGAAAATCACTTACTTTCCACAATAAATGTCTGGCAAAAAATAGTTAATTTCAATGCAAGCCGTTCTGAAACCAATCTGCAAATTACTCAAAATGCTAAACGCGCCGAGAAAATGACTTTTTTCCCACAATGAATGTCTGGCAAAAAATGTAAATTTCAATGCAAGCCGTTCTGAAACCAATCGGCAAATTACGCAAAATGCTTAACTCGCCGAGAAAATCACTTTTGTTCCACAATGAATGTCTGGCAAAAAATAGTTAATTTCAATGCAAGCCGTTCTGAAACCAATCGGGAAATTACTCAAAATGCTTATCTCGCCGAGAAAATCTCTTTTGTTCCACAATGAATGCCTGGCAAAAAATAGTAAATTTCAATGCAAGCCGTTCTGAAACCAATCGGCAAATTACTCGAAATGCTGAACGCGCCGAGAAAATCCCTTTTTTCCCACAATGAATGTCTGGCAAAAAATAGTTAATTTCAATGCAAGCCGTTCTGAAACCAATCTGCAAATTACGCAAAATGCTTAACTGCCCAAGAAAATCACTTTTGTTCCACAATGAATGTCTGGCAAAAAATAGTAAATTTCAATGCAAGTCGTTCTGAAACCAATCTGCAAATTACTCAAAATGCTGAACGCGCCGAGAAAATCTCATTTGTTCCACAATGAATGTCTGGCAAAAAATAGTAAATTTTATTGCAAGCCGTTCTGAAACCAATCGGGAAATTACTCAAAATGCTTATCTCGCCGAGAAAATCACTTTTGTTCCACAATGAATGCCTGGCAAAAAATAGTAAATTTCAATGCAAGTCGTTCTGAAACCAATCTGCAAATTACTCAAAATGCTGAACGCGCCGAGAAAATCTCATTTGTTCCACAATGAATGTCTGGCAAAAAATAGTAAATTTCAATGCAAGCCGTTCTGAAACCAATCGGCAAATTACTCAAAACGCTTAACGCGCCGAGAAAATCACTTTTTTCCCACAATGAATGTCTGGCAAAAAATAGTTAATTTTGATGCAAGACGTTCTGAAACCAATCGGCAAATTACTCAAAATGCTTAACTCGCCGAGAAAATCACTTACATTCCACAATAAATGTCTGGCAAAAAATAGTTAATTTCAATGCAAGCCGTTCTGAAACCAATCTGCAAATTACTCAAAATGCTAAACGCGCCGAGAAAATGACTTTTTTCCCACAATGAATGTCTGGCAAAAAATGTAAATTTCAATGCAAGCCGTTCTGAAACCAATCGGCAAATTACTCAAAACGCTTAACGCGCCGAGAAAATCACTTTTTTCCCACAATGAATGTCTGGCAAAAAATAGTTAATTTTGATGCAAGACGTTCTGAAACCAATCGGCAAATTACTCAAAATGCTTAACTCGCCGAGAAAATCACTTACTTTCCACAATAAATGTCTGGCAAAAAATAGTTAATTTCAATGCAAGCCGTTCTGAAACCAATCTGCAAATTACTCAAAATGCTAAACGCGCCGAGAAAATGACTTTTTTCCCACAATGAATGTCTGGCAAAAAATGTAAATTTCAATGCAAGCCGTTCTGAAACCAATCGGCAAATTACGCAAAATGCTTAACTCGCCGAGAAAATCACTTTTGTTCCACAATGAATGCCTGGCAAAAAATAGTAAATTTCAATGCAAGTCGTTCTGAAACCAATCTGCAAATTACTCAAAATGCTGAACGCGCCGAGAAAATCTCATTTGTTCCACAATGAATGTCTGGCAAAAAATAGTAAATTTCAATGCAAGCCGTTCTGAAACCAATCGGCAAATTACTCAAAACGCTTAACGCGCCGAGAAAATCACTTTTTTCCCACAATGAATGTCTGGCAAAAAATAGTTAATTTTGATGCAAGACGTTCTGAAACCAATCGGCAAATTACTCAAAATGCTTAACTCGCCGAGAAAATCACTTTTTTCCCACAATGAATGTCTGGCAAAAAATAGTAAATTTCTATGTAAGCCGTTCTGAAACCGATCGCAAATTACTCAAAATGGTTAATGCGCCGAGAAAATCACTTTTTTCCCACAATGAATGTCTGCCAAAAAATAGTTAATTTTGATGCATGACGTTCTGAAACCAATCGGCAAATTACTCAAAATGCTTAACTCGCCGAGAAAATCACTTTTGTTCCACAATGAATGCCTGGCAAAAAATAGTAAATTTCAATGCAAGTCGTTCTGAAACCAATCTGCAAATTACTCAAAATGCTGAACGCGCCGAGAAAATCTCATTTGTTCCACAATGAATGTCTGGCAAAAAATAGTAAATTTCAATGCAAGCCGTTCTGAAACCAATCGGCAAATTACTCAAAACGCTTAACGCGCCGAGAAAATCACTTTTTTCCCACAATGAATGTCTGGCAAAAAATAGTTAATTTTGATGCAAGACGTTCTGAAACCAATCGGCAAATTACTCAAAATGCTTAACTCGCCGAGAAAATCACTTACTTTCCACAATAAATGTCTGGCAAAAAATAGTTAATTTCAATGCAAGCCGTTCTGAAACCAATCTGCAAATTACTCAAAATGCTAAACGCGCCGAGAAAATGACTTTTTTCCCACAATGAATGTCTGGCAAAAAATGTAAATTTCAATGCAAGCCGTTCTGAAACCAATCGGCAAATTACGCAAAATGCTTAACTCGCCGAGAAAATCACTTTTGTTCCACAATGAATGTCTGGCAAAAAATAGTTAATTTCAATGCAAGCCGTTCTGAAACCAATCGGGAAATTACTCAAAATGCTTATCTCGCCGAGAAAATCTCTTTTGTTCCACAATGAATGCCTGGCAAAAAATAGTAAATTTCAATGCAAGCCGTTCTGAAACCAATCGGCAAATTACTCGAAATGCTGAACGCGCCGAGAAAATCCCTTTTTTCCCACAATGAATGTCTGGCAAAAAATAGTTAATTTCAATGCAAGCCGTTCTGAAACCAATCTGCAAATTACGCAAAATGCTTAACTGCCCAAGAAAATCACTTTTGTTCCACAATGAATGTCTGGCAAAAAATAGTAAATTTCAATGCAAGTCGTTCTGAAACCAATCTGCAAATTACTCAAAATGCTGAACGCGCCGAGAAAATCTCATTTGTTCCACAATGAATGTCTGGCAAAAAATAGTAAATTTTATTGCAAGCCGTTCTGAAACCAATCGGGAAATTACTCAAAATGCTTATCTCGCCGAGAAAATCACTTTTGTTCCACAATGAATGCCTGGCAAAAAATAGTAAATTTCAATGCAAGTCGTTCTGAAACCAATCTGCAAATTACTCAAAATGCTGAACGCGCCGAGAAAATCTCATTTGTTCCACAATGAATGTCTGGCAAAAAATAGTAAATTTCAATGCAAGCCGTTCTGAAACCAATCGGCAAATTACTCAAAACGCTTAACGCGCCGAGAAAATCACTTTTTTCCCACAATGAATGTCTGGCAAAAAATAGTTAATTTTGATGCAAGACGTTCTGAAACCAATCGGCAAATTACTCAAAATGCTTAACTCGCCGAGAAAATCACTTACATTCCACAATAAATGTCTGGCAAAAAATAGTTAATTTCAATGCAAGCCGTTCTGAAACCAATCTGCAAATTACTCAAAATGCTAAACGCGCCGAGAAAATGACTTTTTTCCCACAATGAATGTCTGGCAAAAAATGTAAATTTCAATGCAAGCCGTTCTGAAACCAATCTGCAAATTACGCAAAATGCTTAACTGCCCAAGAAAATCACTTTTGTTCCACAATGAATGTCTGGCAAAAAATAGTTAATTTCAATGCAAGCCGTTCTGAAACCAATCGGCAAATTACTCGAAATGCTGAACGCGCCGAGAAAATCCCTTTTTTCCCACAATGAATGTCTGGCAAAAAATAGTTAATTTCAATGCAAGCCGTTCTGAAACCAATCTGCAAATTACGCAAAATGGTTAACTGCCCAAGAAAATCACTTTTGTTCCACAATGAATGTCTGGCAAAAAATAGTAAATTTCAATGCAAGCCGTTCTGAAACCGATCGGCAAATTACTCAAAATGCTTAACTCGCCGAGAAAATCACCTTTGTTCCACAATGAATGCCTGGCAAAAAATAGTAAATTTCAATGCAAGCCGTTCTGAAACCAATCGGCAAATTACTCAAAACGCTTAACGCGCCGAGAAAATCACTTTTTTCCCCACAATGAATGTCTGGCAAAAAATAGTTAATTTTGATGCAAGACGTTCTGAAACCAATCGTCAAATTACTCAAAATGCTTAACTCGCCGAGAAAATCACTTTTGTTCCACAATGAATGTCTGGCAAAAAATAGTTAATTTCAATGCAAGCCGTTCTGAAACCAATCTGCAAATTACTCAAAATGCTTAACGCGCCGAGAAAATCTCTTTTGTTCCACAATGAATGCCTGGCAAAAAATAGCAAATTTCAAAGCAAGCCGTTCTGAAACCAATCGGCAAATTACTCAAAATGCTTAACTCGCCGAGAAAATGACTTTTGTTCCACAATGAATGTCTGGCAAAAAATAGTAAATTTCAATGCAAGCCGTTCTGAAACCAATCGGCAAATTACGCAAAGTGCTTAACTCTCCGAGAAAATCACTTTTGTTCCACAATGAATGTCTGGCAAAAAATAGTTAATTTCAATGCAAGCCATTCTGAAACCAATCGGGAAATTACTGAAAATGCTTATCTCGCCGAGAAAATCACTTTTGTTCCACAATGAATGTCTGGCAAAAAATAGTAAATTTCAATGCAAGCCGTTCTGAAACCAGTCGGCAAATTACTCAAAATGCTTAACTCTCCGAGAAAATCACTTTTTTCCCACAATGAATGCCTGGCAAAAATAGTTAATTGTGATGCAAGCCGTTCTGAAACCAATCGGCAAATTACTCAAAATGCTTATATCGCCGAGAAAATCACTTTTTTCCCACAATGAATGTCTGGCAAAAAATAGTAAATTTCAATGCAAGCCGTTCTGAAACCAATTGGCAAATTACTCAAAATGCTTAACGCGCCGAGCAAATCACTCTTTTCCCACAATGAATGTCTGGCAAAAAATAGTTACTTTTGATGCAAGCCGTTCTGAAACCAATCGGCAAATTACTCAAAATGCTTAACTCGCCGAGAAAACCACTTTTGTTCCACAATGAATGTCTGGCAAAAAATAGTTAATTGTGATGCAAGCCGTTCTGAAACCAATCGGCTAATTACTCAAAATGCTTAAATCGCCGAGAAAATCATTTTTTTCCCACAATGAATGTCTGGCAAAAAATAGTAAATTTCTATGTAAGCCGTTCTGAAACCAATCGTCAAATTACTCAAAATGCTTAACTCGCCGAGAAAATCACTTTTGTTCCACAATGAATGCCTGGCAAAAAATAGTAAATTTCAATGCAAGCCGTTCTGAAACCAATCGGCAAATTACTCAAAATGCTAAACGCGTCGAGAAAATCACTTTTTTCCCACAATGAATGTCTGGCAAAAAATAGTTAATTTAGATGCAAGACGTTCTGAAACCAATCGGCAAATTACTCAAAATGCTTAACTCGCCGAGAAAATCACCTTTTTCCCACAATGAATGTCTGGCAAAAAATAGTGAATTTCAATGCAAGCCGTTCTGAAACCAATCGGCAAATTGCTCAAAATGCTTAACTCGCCGAGAAAATCACTTTTGTTCCACAATGAATGCCTGGCAAAAAATAGTTAATTTCAATGCAAGCCGTTCTGAAACCAATCTGCAAATTACGCAAAATGCTTAACTGCCCAAGAAAATCACTTTTGTTCCACAATGAATGTCTGGCAAAAAATAGTAAATTTCAATGCAAGCCGTTCTGAAACCGATCGGCAAATTACTCAAAATGCTTAACTCGCCGAGAAAATCACCTTTGTTCCACAATGAATGCCTGGCAAAAAATAGTAAATTTCAATGCAAGCCGTTCTGAAACCAATCGGCAAATTACTCAAAACGCTTAACGCGCCGAGAAAATCACTTTTTTCCCCACAATGAATGTCTGGCAAAAAATAGTTAATTTTGATGCAAGACGTTCTGAAACCAATCGTCAAATTACTCAAAATGCTTAACTCGCCGAGAAAATCACTTTTGTTCCACAATGAATGTCTGGCAAAAAATAGTTAATTTCAATGCAAGCCGTTCTGAAACCAATCTGCAAATTACTCAAAATGCTTAACGCGCCGAGAAAATCTCTTTTGTTCCACAATGAATGCCTGGCAAAAAATAGCAAATTTCAAAGCAAGCCGTTCTGAATCCAATCGGCAAATTACTCAAAATGCTTAACTCGCCGAGAAAATGACTTTTGTTCCACAATGAATGTCTGGCAAAAAATAGTAAATTTCAATGCAAGCCGTTCTGAAACCAATCGGCAAATTACGCAAAGTGCTTAACTCTCCGAGAAAATCACTTTTGTTCCACAATGAATGTCTGGCAAAAAATAGTTAATTTCAATGCAAGCCGTTCTGAAACCAATCGGGAAATTACTCAAAATGCTTATCTCGCCGAGAAAATCACTTTTGTTCCACAATGAATGTCTGGCAAAAAATAGTAAATTTCAATGCAAGCCGTTCTGAAACCAGTCGGCAAATTACTCAAAATGCTTAACTCTCCGAGAAAATCACTTTTTTCCCACAATGAATGCCTGGCAAAAATAGTTAATTGTGATGCAAGCCGTTCTGAAACCAATCGGCAAATTACTCAAAATGCTTATATCGCCGAGAAAATCACTTTTTTCCCACAATGAATGTCTGGCAAAAAATAGTAAATTTCAATGCAAGCCGTTCTGAAACCAATTGGCAAATTACTCAAAATGCTTAACGCGCCGAGCAAATCACTCTTTTCCCACAATGAATGTCTGGCAAAAAATAGTTACTTTTGATGCAAGCCGTTCTGAAACCAATCGGCAAATTACTCAAAATGCTTAACTCGCCGAGAAAACCACTTTTGTTCCACAATGAATGTCTGGCAAAAAATAGTTAATTGTGATGCAAGCCGTTCTGAAACCAATCGGCTAATTACTCAAAATGCTTAAATCGCCGAGAAAATCATTTTTTTCCCACAATGAATGTCTGGCAAAAAATAGTAAATTTCTATGTAAGCCGTTCTGAAACCAATCGTCAAATTACTCAAAATGCTTAACTCGCCGAGAAAATCACTTTTGTTCCACAATGAATGCCTGGCAAAAAATAGTAAATTTCAATGCAAGCCGTTCTGAAACCAATCGGCAAATTACTCAAAATGCTAAACGCGTCGAGAAAATCACTTTTTTCCCACAATGAATGTCTGGCAAAAAATAGTTAATTTAGATGCAAGACGTTCTGAAACCAATCGGCAAATTACTCAAAATGCTTAACTCGCCGAGAAAATCACCTTTTTCCCACAATGAATGTCTGGCAAAAAATAGTGAATTTCAATGCAAGCCGTTCTGAAACCAATCGGCAAATTGCTCAAAATGCTTAACTCGCCGAGAAAATCACTTTTGTTCCACAATGAATGCCTGGCAAAGAATATTTAATTGTGATGCAAGCCGTTCTGAAACCAATCGGCAAATTACTCAAAATGCTTATATCGCCGAGAAAATCACTTTTTTCCCACAATGAATGTCTGGCAAAAAATAGTAAATTTCAATGCAAGCCGTTCTGAAACCAATTGGCAAATTACTCAAAATGCTTAACGCGCCGAGAAAATCACTCTTTTCCCACAATGAATGTCTGGCAAAAAATAGTAAATTTCTATGTAAGCCGTTCTGAAACCAATCGTCAAATTACTCAAAATGCTTAACTCGCCGAGAAAATCACTTTTGTTCCACAATGAATGCCTGGCAAAAAATAGTGAATTTCAATGCAAGTCGTTCTGAAACCAATCGGCAAATTACTCAAAATGCTAAACGCGTCGAGAAAATCACTTTTTTCCCCACAATGAATGTCTGGCAAAAAATAGTTAATTTAGATGCAAGACGTTCTGAAACCAATCGGCAAATTACTCAAAATGCTTAACTCGCCGAGAAAATCACTTTCTTTCCACAATGCATGTCTGGCAAAAAATAGCTAATTTCAATGCAAGCCGTTCTGAAACCAATCTGCAAATTACTCAAAATACTTAACTGGCCAAGAAAACCACTTTTGTTCCACAATGAATGTCTGGCAAAAAATAGTAAATTTCAATGCAAGCCGTTGTGAAACCAATCGGCAAATTACTCAAAATGCTTAACGCGCGGAGAAAATCACTTTTTTCCCACAATGAATGTCTGGCAAAAAATAGTTAATTTTGATGCAAGACGTTCTGAAACCAATCGGCAAATTACTCAAAATGCTTCACTCGCCGAGAAAATCACTTTCTTTCCACAATGAATGTCTGGCAAAAAATAGTTAATTTCAATGCAAGTCGTTCTGAAACCAATCTGCAAATTACTCAAAATGCTTAACGCGCCGAGAAAATCACCTTTTTCCCACAATGAATGTCTGGCAAAAAATAGTGAATTTCAATGCAAGCCGTTCTGAAACCAATCGACAAGTTGCTCAAAATGCTTAACTCGCCGAGAAAATCACTTTTGTTCCACAATGAATGCCTGGCAAAGAATATTTAATTGTGATGCAAGCCGTTCTGAAACCAATCGGCAAATTACTCAAAATGCTTATATCGCCGAGAAAATCACTTTTTTCCCACAATGAATGTCTGGCAAAAAATAGTAAATTGCAATGCTAGCCGTTCTGAAACCAATCGGCAAATTACTCAAAATGCTTAACTCGCCGAGAAAATCACTTTTGTTCCACAATGAATGTCTGGCAAAAAATAGTTCATTTTGATGCAAGCCGTTCTGAAACCAATCGGCAAATTACTCAAAATGCTGAACTCGCTGCGAAAATCACTTTTTTCCCACAATGAATGTCTGGCAAAAAATAGTAAAATTCTCTGTAGGCCGTTCTGAAACCAATCGGCAAAATACGCAAAATGCTTAACTCGCCGAGAAAATCACTTTTGTTCCACAATGAAAGCCTGGCAAAAAATAGTAAATTTCAATGCAAGCCGTTCTGAAACCAATCGGCAAATTACTCAAAATGCATAACGCGCCGAGAAAATCACTTTTGTTCCACAATGAATGTCTGGCAAAAAATAGTAAATTTCAATGCAAGCCGTTCTGAAACCAATCGGCAAATTACTCAAAATGCTTAACTCTCCGAGAAAATCACTTTTGTTCCACAATGAATGTCTGGCAAAAAATAGTTAATTTCAATGCAAGCCGTTCTGAAACCAATCGGCTAATTACTCAAAATGCTTAAATCGCCGAGAAAATCAATTTTTTCCCACAATGAATATCTGGCAAAAAATAGTAAATTTCTACGTAAGACGTTCTGAAACCAATCGTCAAATTACTCAAAATGCTTAACTCGCCGAGAAAATCACTTTTGTTCCACAATGAATGCCTGGCAAAAAATAGTAAATTTCAATGCAAGCCGTTCTGAAACCAATCGGCAAATTACTCAAAATGCTTAACGCGTCGAGAAAATCACTTTTTTCCCACAATGAATGTCTGGCAAAAAATAGTTAATTTAGATGCAAGACGTTCTGAAACCAATCGGAAAATTACTCAAAATGCTTAACTCGCCGAGAAAATCACTTTTTTCCCCGCAATGAATGTCTGGCAAAAAATGTAAATTTCAATGCAAGCCGTTCTGAAACCAATCGGCAAATTACGCAAAATGCTTAACTCTCCGAGAAATTCACTTTTGTTCCACAATGAATGTCTGGCAAAAAATAGTTAATTTCAATGCAAGCCGTTCTGAAAGCAAGCGGCAAATTACTCAAAATGCTTAACTCGCCGAGAAAATCACTTTTGTTCCACAATGAATGTCTGGCAAAAAATAGTTAATTTTGATGCAAGACGTTCTGAAACCAATCGGCAAATTACCCAAAATGCTTCACTCGCCGAGAAAATCACTTTCTTTCCACAATGAATGTCTGGCAAAAAATAGTTAATTTCAATGCAAGCCGTTCTGAAACCAATCTGCAAATTACTCAAAATGCTTAACGCGCCGAGAAAATCACCTTTTTCCCACAATGAATGTCTGGCAAAAAATAGTGAATTTCAATGCAAGCCGTTCTGAAACCAATCCGCAAGTTGCTCAAAATGCTTAACTCTCCGAGAAAATCACTTTTGTTCCACAATGAATGCCTGGCAATAAATAGTTAATTGTGACGCAAGCCGTTCTGAAACCAATCGGCAAATGACTCAAAATGCTTAACTCGCCGAGAAAATCACTTTTTTCCCACAATGAATGCCTGGCAAAAAATAGTTAATTGTGACGCAAGCCGTTCTGAAACCAATCGGCAAATTACTCAAAATGCTTAACTCGCCGAGAAAATCACTTTTTTCCCACAATGAATGCCTGGCAAAAAATAGTTAATTGTGATGCAAGCCGTTCTGAAACCAATCGGCAAATTACGCAAAGTGCTTAACTCTCCGAGAAAATCACTTTTGTTCCACAATGAATGTCTGGCAAAAAATAGTTAATTTCAATGCAAGCCGTTCTGAAACCAATCGGGAAATTACTCAAAATGCTTATCTCGCCGAGAAAATCACTTTTGTTCCACAATGAATGTCTGGCAAAAAATAGTAAATTTCAATGCAAGCCGTTCTGAAACCAGTCGGCAAATTACTCAAAATGCTTAACTCTCCGAGAAAATCACTTTTTTCCCACAATGAATGCCTGGCAAAAATAGTTAATTGTGATGCAAGCCGTTCTGAAACCAATCGGCAAATTGCTCAAAATGCTTATATCGCCGAGAAAATCACTTTTTTCCCACAATGAATGTCTGGCAAAAAATAGTAAATTTCAATGCAAGCCGTTCTGAAACCAATTGGCAAATTACTCAAAATGCTTAACGCGCCGAGCAAATCACTCTTTTCCCACAATGAATGTCTGGCAAAAAATAGTTACTTTTGATGCAAGCCGTTCTGAAACCAATCGGCAAATTACTCAAAATGCTTAACTCTCCGAGAAAATCACTTTTGTTCCACAATGAATGCCTGGCAATAAATAGTTAATTGTGACGCAAGCCGTTCTGAAACCAATCGGCAAATGACTCAAAATGCTTAACTCGCCGAGAAAATCACTTTTTTCCCACAATGAATGCCTGGCAAAAAATAGTTAATTGTGACGCAAGCCGTTCTGAAACCAATCGGCAAATTACTCAAAATGCTTAACTCGCCGAGAAAATCACTTTTTTCCCACAATGAATGCCTGGCAAAAAATAGTTAATTGTGATGCAAGCCGTTCTGAAACCAATCGGCAAATTACTCAAAATGCTTAACTCGCCGAGAAAATCACTTTTTTCCCACAATGAATGCCTGGCAAAAAATAGTTAATTGTGATGCAAGCCGTTCTGAAACCAATCGGCAAATTACGCAAAGTGCTTAACTCTCCGAGAAAATCACTTTTGTTCCACAATGAATGTCTGGCAAAAAATAGTTAATTTCAATGCAAGCCGTTCTGAAACCAATCGGGAAATTACTCAAAATGCTTATCTCGCCGAGAAAATCACTTTTGTTCCACAATGAATGTCTGGCAAAAAATAGTAAATTTCAATGCAAGCCGTTCTGAAACCAGTCGGCAAATTACTCAAAATGCTTAACTCTCCGAGAAAATCACTTTTTTCCCACAATGAATGCCTGGCAAAAATAGTTAATTGTGATGCAAGCCGTTCTGAAACCAATCGGCAAATTGCTCAAAATGCTTATATCGCCGAGAAAATCACTTTTTTCCCACAATGAATGTCTGGCAAAAAATAGTAAATTTCAATGCAAGCCGTTCTGAAACCAATTGGCAAATTACTCAAAATGCTTAACGCGCCGAGCAAATCACTCTTTTCCCACAATGAATGTCTGGCAAAAAATAGTTACTTTTGATGCAAGCCGTTCTGAAACCAATCGGCAAATTACTCAAAATGCTTAACTCTCCGAGAAAATCACTTTTGTTCCACAATGAATGCCTGGCAATAAATAGTTAATTGTGACGCAAGCCGTTCTGAAACCAATCGGCAAATGACTCAAAATGCTTAACTCGCCGAGAAAATCACTTTTTTCCCACAATGAATGCCTGGCAAAAAATAGTTAATTGTGACGCAAGCCGTTCTGAAACCAATCGGCAAATTACTCAAAATGCTTAACTCGCCGAGAAAATCACTTTTTTCCCACAATGAATGCCTGGCAAAAAATAGTTAATTGTGATGCAAGCCGTTCTGAAACCAATCGGCAAATTACGCAAAGTGCTTAACTCTCCGAGAAAATCACTTTTGTTCCACAATGAATGTCTGGCAAAAAATAGTTAATTTCAATGCAAGCCGTTCTGAAACCAATCGGGAAATTACTCAAAATGCTTATCTCGCCGAGAAAATCACTTTTGTTCCACAATGAATGTCTGGCAAAAAATAGTAAATTTCAATGCAAGCCGTTCTGAAACCAGTCGGCAAATTACTCAAAATGCTTAACTCTCCGAGAAAATCACTTTTTTCCCACAATGAATGCCTGGCAAAAATAGTTAATTGTGATGCAAGCCGTTCTGAAACCAATCGGCAAATTACTCAAAATGCTTATATCGCCGAGAAAATCACTTTTTTCCCACAATGAATGTCTGGCAAAAAATAGTAAATTTCAATGCAAGCCGTTCTGAAACCAATTGGCAAATTACTCAAAATGCTTAACGCGCCGAGCAAATCACTCTTTTCCCACAATGAATGTCTGGCAAAAAATAGTTACTTTTGATGCAAGCCGTTCTGAAACCAATCGGCAAATTACTCAAAATGCTTAACTCGCCGAGAAAACCACTTTTGTTCCACAATGAATGTCTGGCAAAAAATAGTTAATTGTGATGCAAGCCGTTCTGAAACCAATCGGCTAATTACTCAAAATGCTTAAATCGCCGAGAAAATCATTTTTTTCCCACAATGAATGTCTGGCAAAAAATAGTAAATTTCAATGCAAGCCGTTCTGAAACCAATCGGCAAATTACTCAAAATGCTAAACGCGTCGAGAAAATCACTTTTTTCCCACAATGAATGTCTGGCAAAAAATAGTTAATTTAGATGCAAGACGTTCTGAAACCAATCGGCAAATTACTCAAAATGCTTAACTCGCCGAGAAAATCACCTTTTTCCCACAATGAATGTCTGGCAAAAAATTGTGAATTTCAATGCAAGCCGTTCTGAAACCAATCGGCAAATTGCTCAAAATGCTTAACTCGCCGAGAAAATCACTTTTGTTCCACAATGAATGCCTGGCAAAAAATAGTTAATTTCAATGCAAGCCGTTCTGAAACCAATCTGCAAATTACGCAAAATGCTTAACTGCCCAAGAAAATCACTTTTGTTCCACAATGAATGTCTGGCAAAAAATAGTAAATTTCAATGCAAGCCGTTCTGAAACCGATCGGCAAATTACTCAAAATGCTTAACTCGCCGAGAAAATCACCTTTGTTCCACAATGAATGCCTGGCAAAAAATAGTAAATTTCAATGCAAGCCGTTCTGAAACCAATCGGCAAATTACTCAAAACGCTTAACGCGCCGAGAAAATCACTTTTTTCCCCACAATGAATGTCTGGCAAAAAATAGTTAATTTTGATGCAAGACGTTCTGAAACCAATCGTCAAATTACTCAAAATGCTTAACTCGCCGAGAAAATCACTTTTGTTCCACAATGAATGTCTGGCAAAAAATAGTTAATTTCAATGCAAGCCGTTCTGAAACCAATCTGCAAATTACTCAAAATGCTTAACGCGCCGAGAAAATCTCTTTTGTTCCACAATGAATGCCTGGCAAAAAATAGCAAATTTCAAAGCAAGCCGTTCTGAAACCAATCGGCAAATTACTCAAAATGCTTAACTCGCCGAGAAAATGACTTTTGTTCCACAATGAATGTCTGGCAAAAAATAGTAAATTTCAATGCAAGCCGTTCTGAAACCAATCGGCAAATTACGCAAAGTGCTTAACTCTCCGAGAAAATCACTTTTGTTCCACAATGAATGTCTGGCAAAAAATAGTTAATTTCAATGCAAGCCGTTCTGAAACCAATCGGGAAATTACTCAAAATGCTTATCTCGCCGAGAAAATCACTTTTGTTCCACAATGAATGTCTGGCAAAAAATAGTAAATTTCAATGCAAGCCGTTCTGAAACCAGTCGGCAAATTACTCAAAATGCTTAACTGTCCGAGAAAATCACTTTTTTCCCACAATGAATGCCTGGCAAAAGTAGTTAATTGTGATGCAAGCCGTTCTGAAACCAATCGGCAAATTACTCAAAATGCTTATATCGCCGAGAAAATCACTTTTTTCCCACAATGAATGTCTGGCAAAAAATAGTAAATTTCAATGCAAGCCGTTCTGAAACCAATTGGCAAATTACTCAAAATGCTTAACGCGCCGAGCAAATCACTCTTTTCCCACAATGAATGTCTGGCAAAAAATAGTTACTTTTGATGCAAGCCGTTCTGAAACCAATCGGCAAATTACTCAAAATGCTTAACTCGCCGAGAAAACCACTTTTGTTCCACAATGAATGTCTGGCAAAAAATAGTTAATTGTGATGCAAGCCGTTCTGAAACCAATCGGCTAATTACTCAAAATGCTTAAATCGCCGAGAAAATCATTTTTTTCCCACAATGAATGTCTGGCAAAAAATAGTAAATTTCTATGTAAGCCGTTCTGAAACCAATCGTCAAATTACTCAAAATGCTTAACTCGCCGAGAAAATCACTTTTGTTCCACAATGAATGCCTGGCAAAAAATAGTAAATTTCAATGCAAGCCGTTCTGAAACCAATCGGCAAATTACTCAAAATGCTAAACGCGTCGAGAAAATCACTTTTTTCCCACAATGAATGTCTGGCAAAAAATAGTTAATTTAGATGCAAGACGTTCTGAAACCAATCGGCAAATTACTCAAAATGCTTAACTCGCCGAGAAAATCACCTTTTTCCCACAATGAATGTCTGGCAAAAAATAGTGAATTTCAATGCAAGCCGTTCTGAAACCAATCGGCAAATTACTCAAAATGCTTAACTCTCCGAGAAAATCACTTTTGTTCCACAATGAATGCCTGGCAATAAATAGTTAATTGTGACGCAAGCCGTTCTGAAACCAATCGGCAAATGACTCAAAATGCTTAACTCGCCGAGAAAATCACTTTTTTCCCACAATGAATGCCTGGCAAAAAATAGTTAATTGTGACGCAAGCCGTTCTGAAACCAATCGGCAAATTACTCAAAATGCTTAACTCGCCGAGAAAATCACTTTTTTCCCACAATGAATGCCTGGCAAAAAATAGTTAATTGTGATGCAAGCCGTTCTGAAACCAATCGGCAAATTACTCAAAATGCTTAACTCGCCGAGAAAATCACTTTTTTCCCACAATGAATGCCTGGCAAAAAATAGTTAATTGTGATGCAAGCCGTTCTGAAACCAATCGGCAAATTACGCAAAGTGCTTAACTCTCCGAGAAAATCACTTTTGTTCCACAATGAATGTCTGGCAAAAAATAGTTAATTTCAATGCAAGCCGTTCTGAAACCAATCGGGAAATTACTCAAAATGCTTATCTCGCCGAGAAAATCACTTTTGTTCCACAATGAATGTCTGGCAAAAAATAGTAAATTTCAATGCAAGCCGTTCTGAAACCAGTCGGCAAATTACTCAAAATGCTTAACTCTCCGAGAAAATCACTTTTTTCCCACAATGAATGCCTGGCAAAAATAGTTAATTGTGATGCAAGCCGTTCTGAAACCAATCGGCAAATTGCTCAAAATGCTTATATCGCCGAGAAAATCACTTTTTTCCCCACAATGAATGTCTGGCAAAAAATAGTAAATTTCAATGCAAGCCGTTCTGAAACCAATTGGCAAATTACTCAAAATGCTTAACGCGCCGAGCAAATCACTCTTTTCCCACAATGAATGTCTGGCAAAAAATAGTTACTTTTGATGCAAGCCGTTCTGAAACCAATCGGCAAATTACTCAAAATGCTTAACTCTCCGAGAAAATCACTTTTGTTCCACAATGAATGCCTGGCAATAAATAGTTAATTGTGACGCAAGCCGTTCTGAAACCAATCGGCAAATGACTCAAAATGCTTAACTCGCCGAGAAAATCACTTTTTTCCCACAATGAATGCCTGGCAAAAAATAGTTAATTGTGACGCAAGCCGTTCTGAAACCAATCGGCAAATTACTCAAAATGCTTAACTCGCCGAGAAAATCACTTTTTTCCCACAATGAATGCCTGGCAAAAAATAGTTAATTGTGATGCAAGCCGTTCTGAAACCAATCGGCAAATTACGCAAAGTGCTTAACTCTCCGAGAAAATCACTTTTGTTCCACAATGAATGTCTGGCAAAAAATAGTTAATTTCAATGCAAGCCGTTCTGAAACCAATCGGGAAATTACTCAAAATGCTTATCTCGCCGAGAAAATCACTTTTGTTCCACAATGAATGTCTGGCAAAAAATAGTAAATTTCAATGCAAGCCGTTCTGAAACCAGTCGGCAAATTACTCAAAATGCTTAACTCTCCGAGAAAATCACTTTTTTCCCACAATGAATGCCTGGCAAAAATAGTTAATTGTGATGCAAGCCGTTCTGAAACCAATCGGCAAATTACTCAAAATGCTTATATCGCCGAGAAAATCACTTTTTTCCCACAATGAATGTCTGGCAAAAAATAGTAAATTTCAATGCAAGCCGTTCTGAAACCAATTGGCAAATTACTCAAAATGCTTAACGCGCCGAGCAAATCACTCTTTTCCCACAATGAATGTCTGGCAAAAAATAGTTACTTTTGATGCAAGCCGTTCTGAAACCAATCGGCAAATTACTCAAAATGCTTAACTCGCCGAGAAAACCACTTTTGTTCCACAATGAATGTCTGGCAAAAAATAGTTAATTGTGATGCAAGCCGTTCTGAAACCAATCGGCTAATTACTCAAAATGCTTAAATCGCCGAGAAAATCATTTTTTTCCCACAATGAATGTCTGGCAAAAAATAGTAAATTTCTATGTAAGCCGTTCTGAAACCAATCGTCAAATTACTCAAAATGCTTAACTCGCCGAGAAAATCACTTTTGTTCCACAATGAATGCCTGGCAAAAAATAGTAAATTTCAATGCAAGCCGTTCTGAAACCAATCGGCAAATTACTCAAAATGCTAAACGCGTCGAGAAAATCACTTTTTTCCCACAATGAATGTCTGGCAAAAAATAGTTAATTTAGATGCAAGACGTTCTGAAACCAATCGGCAAATTACTCAAAATGCTTAACTCGCCGAGAAAATCACCTTTTTCCCACAATGAATGTCTGGCAAAAAATTGTGAATTTCAATGCAAGCCGTTCTGAAACCAATCGGCAAATTGCTCAAAATGCTTAACTCGCCGAGAAAATCACTTTTGTTCCACAATGAATGCCTGGCAAAAAATAGTTAATTTCAATGCAAGCCGTTCTGAAACCAATCTGCAAATTACGCAAAATGCTTAACTGCCCAAGAAAATCACTTTTGTTCCACAATGAATGTCTGGCAAAAAATAGTAAATTTCAATGCAAGCCGTTCTGAAACCGATCGGCAAATTACTCAAAATGCTTAACTCGCCGAGAAAATCACCTTTGTTCCACAATGAATGCCTGGCAAAAAATAGTAAATTTCAATGCAAGCCGTTCTGAAACCAATCGGCAAATTACTCAAAACGCTTAACGCGCCGAGAAAATCACTTTTTTCCCCACAATGAATGTCTGGCAAAAAATAGTTAATTTTGATGCAAGACGTTCTGAAACCAATCGTCAAATTACTCAAAATGCTTAACTCGCCGAGAAAATCACTTTTGTTCCACAATGAATGTCTGGCAAAAAATAGTTAATTTCAATGCAAGCCGTTCTGAAACCAATCTGCAAATTACTCAAAATGCTTAACGCGCCGAGAAAATCTCTTTTGTTCCACAATGAATGCCTGGCAAAAAATAGCAAATTTCAAAGCAAGCCGTTCTGAAACCAATCGGCAAATTACTCAAAATGCTTAACTCGCCGAGAAAATGACTTTTGTTCCACAATGAATGTCTGGCAAAAAATAGTAAATTTCAATGCAAGCCGTTCTGAAACCAATCGGCAAATTACGCAAAGTGCTTAACTCTCCGAGAAAATCACTTTTGTTCCACAATGAATGTCTGGCAAAAAATAGTTAATTTCAATGCAAGCCGTTCTGAAACCAATCGGGAAATTACTCAAAATGCTTATCTCGCCGAGAAAATCACTTTTGTTCCACAATGAATGTCTGGCAAAAAATAGTAAATTTCAATGCAAGCCGTTCTGAAACCAGTCGGCAAATTACTCAAAATGCTTAACTCTCCGAGAAAATCACTTTTTTCCCACAATGAATGCCTGGCAAAAATAGTTAATTGTGATGCAAGCCGTTCTGAAACCAATCGGCAAATTACTCAAAATGCTTATATCGCCGAGAAAATCACTTTTTTCCCACAATGAATGTCTGGCAAAAAATAGTAAATTTCAATGCAAGCCGTTCTGAAACCAATTGGCAAATTACTCAAAATGCTTAACGCGCCGAGCAAATCACTCTTTTCCCACAATGAATGTCTGGCAAAAAATAGTTACTTTTGATGCAAGCCGTTCTGAAACCAATCGGCAAATTACTCAAAATGCTTAACTCGCCGAGAAAACCACTTTTGTTCCACAATGAATGTCTGGCAAAAAATAGTTAATTGTGATGCAAGCCGTTCTGAAACCAATCGGCTAATTACTCAAAATGCTTAAATCGCCGAGAAAATCATTTTTTTCCCACAATGAATGTCTGGCAAAAAATAGTAAATTTCTATGTAAGCCGTTCTGAAACCAATCGTCAAATTACTCAAAATGCTTATATCGCCGAGAAAATCACTTTTTTCCCACAATGAATGTCTGGCAAAAAATAGTAAATTTCAATGCAAGCCGTTCTGAAACCAATTGGCAAATTACTCAAAATGCTTAACGCGCCGAGAAAATCACTCTTTTCCCACAATGAATGTCTGGCAAAAAATAGTAAATTTCTATGTAAGCCGTTCTGAAACCAATCGTCAAATTACTCAAAATGCTTAACTCGCCGAGAAAATCACTTTTGTTCCACAATGAATGCCTGGCAAAAAATAGAGAATTTCAATGCAAGTCGTTCTGAAACCAATCGGCAAATTACTCAAAATGCTAAACGCGTCGAGAAAATCACTTTTTTCCCCACAATGAATGTCTGGCAAAAAATAGTTAATTTAGATGCAAGACGTTCTGAAACCAATCGGCAAATTACTCAAAATGCTTAACTCGCCGAGAAAATCACTTTCTTTCCACAATGCATGTCTGGCAAAAAATAGCTAATTTCAATGCAAGCCGTTCTGAAACCAATCTGCAAATTACTCAAAATACTTAACTGGCCAAGAAAACCACTTTTGTTCCACAATGAATGTCTGGCAAAAAATAGTAAATTTCAATGCAAGCCGTTGTGAAACCAATCGGCAAATTACTCAAAATGCTTAACGCGCGGAGAAAATCACTTTTTTCCCACAATGAATGTCTGGCAAAAAATAGTTAATTTTGATGCAAGACGTTCTGAAACCAATCGGCAAATTACTCAAAATGCTTCACTCGCCGAGAAAATCACTTTCTTTCCACAATGAATGTCTGGCAAAAAATAGTTAATTTCAATGCAAGTCGTTCTGAAACCAATCTGCAAATTACTCAAAATGCTTAACGCGCCGAGAAAATCACCTTTTTCCCACAATGAATGTCTGGCAAAAAATAGTGAATTTCAATGCAAGCCGTTCTGAAACCAATCGACAAGTTGCTCAAAATGCTTAACTCGCCGAGAAAATCACTTTTGTTCCACAATGAATGCCTGGCAAAGAATATTTAATTGTGATGCAAGCCGTTCTGAAACCAATCGGCAAATTACTCAAAATGCTTATATCGCCGAGAAAATCACTTTTTTCCCACAATGAATGTCTGGCAAAAAATAGTAAATTGCAATGCTAGCCGTTCTGAAACCAATCGGCAAATTACTCAAAATGCTTAACTCGCCGAGAAAATCACTTTTGTTCCACAATGAATGTCTGGCAAAAAATAGTTCATTTTGATGCAAGCCGTTCTGAAACCAATCGGCAAATTACTCAAAATGCTGAACTCGCTGCGAAAATCACTTTTTTCCCACAATGAATGTCTGGCAAAAAATAGTAAATTTCTCTGTAGGCCGTTCTGAAACCAATCGGCAAAATACGCAAAATGCTTAACTCGCCGAGAAAATCACTTTTGTTCCACAATGAAAGCCTGGCAAAAAATAGTAAATTTCAATGCAAGCCGTTCTGAAACCAAACGGCAAATTACTCAAAATGCATAACGCGCCGAGAAAATCACTTTTGTTCCACAATGAATGTCTGGCAAAAAATAGTAAATTTCAATGCAAGCCGTTCTGAAACCAATCGGCAAATTACTCAAAATGCTTAACTCTCCGAGAAAATCACTTTTGTTCCACAATGAATGTCTGGCAAAAAATAGTTAATTTCAATGCAAGCCGTTCTGAAACCAATCGGCTAATTACTCAAAATGCTTAAATCGCCGAGAAAATCAATTTTTTCCCACAATGAATATCTGGCAAAAAATAGTAAATTTCTACGTAAGACGTTCTGAAACCAATCGTCAAATTACTCAAAATGCTTAACTCGCCGAGAAAATCACTTTTGTTCCACAATGAATGCCTGGCAAAAAATAGTAAATTTCAATGCAAGCCGTTCTGAAACCAATCGGCAAATTACTCAAAATGCTTAACGCGTCGAGAAAATCACTTTTTTCCCACAATGAATGTCTGGCAAAAAATAGTTAATTTAGATGCAAGACGTTCTGAAACCAATCGGAAAATTACTCAAAATGCTTAACTCGCCGAGAAAATCACTTTTTTCCCCGCAATGAATGTCTGGCAAAAAATGTAAATTTCAATGCAAGCCGTTCTGAAACCAATCGGCAAATTACGCAAAATGCTTAACTCTCCGAGAAATTCACTTTTGTTCCACAATGAATGTCTGGCAAAAAATAGTTAATTTCAATGCAAGCCGTTCTGAAAGCAAGCGGCAAATTACTCAAAATGCTTAACTCGCCGAGAAAATCACTTTTGTTCCACAATGAATGTCTGGCAAAAAATAGTTAATTTTGATGCAAGACGTTCTGAAACCAATCGGCAAATTACCCAAAATGCTTCACTCGCCGAGAAAATCACTTTCTTTCCACAATGAATGTCTGGCAAAAAATAGTTAATTTCAATGCAAGCCGTTCTGAAACCAATCTGCAAATTACTCAAAATGCTTAACGCGCCGAGAAAATCACCTTTTTCCCACAATGAATGTCTGGCAAAAAATAGTGAATTTCAATGCAAGCCGTTCTGAAACCAATCCGCAAGTTGCTCAAAATGCTTAACTCTCCGAGAAAATCACTTTTGTTCCACAATGAATGCCTGGCAATAAATAGTTAATTGTGACGCAAGCCGTTCTGAAACCAATCGGCAAATGACTCAAAATGCTTAACTCGCCGAGAAAATCACTTTTTCCCCACAATGAATGCCTGGCAAAAAATAGTTAATTGTGACGCAAGCCGTTCTGAAACCAATCGGCAAATTACTCAAAATGCTTAACTCGCCGAGAAAATCACTTTTTTCCCACAATGAATGCCTGGCAAAAAATAGTTAATTGTGATGCAAGCCGTTCTGAAACCAATCGGCAAATTACTCAAAATGCTTAACTCGCCGAGAAAATCACCCTCTTCCCACAATGAATGTCTAGCAAAAAATAGTAAATTTCAAAGCAAGCCGTTCTGAAACCAATCGGCAAATTACTCAAAATGCTTAACGCGCCGAGAAAATCACTTTTGTTCCACAATGAATGTCTGGCAAAAAATAGTTAATTTTTGATGCAACACGTTCTGAAACCAATCGGCAAATTACTCAAAATGCTTAACGCGCCGAGAAAATCACTTTTGTTCCCCAATGAATGTCTGGCAAAAAATAGTAAACTGTAATGCAAGCCGTTCTGAAACCAATCGGCAAATTTCTCAAAATGCTTAACTCGCCGAGAAAATCACTTTTGTTCCACAATAAATGTCTGTCAAAAAATAGTTCATTTTGATGCAAGGCGTTCTGAAACCAATCGGCAAATTACTCAAAATGCTTAACTCGCCGTGAAAATCACTTTTGTTCCACAATGAATGGCTGGCAAAAAAATATTTAATTGTGATGCAAGCCGTTCTGAAACAAATCGGCAAATTACTCAAAATGCTTAACTCGCCGAGAAAATCACTTTTGTTCCACAATGAATGCCTGGCAATAAATAGTTAATTGTGATGCAAGACGTTCTGAAACCAATCGGCAAATGACTCAAAATGCTTCACGCGCCGAGAAAATCACTTTTGTTCCACAATGAATGTCTGGCAAAAAGTAGTTTATTTTGATGCAAGCCGTTCTGAAACCAATTGGCAAATTACTCAAAATGCTTAACTGGCCGTGAAAATCACTTTTGTTCCACAATGAATGCCTGGCAAAAAATAGTTAATTGTGATGCAAGACGTTCTGAAACCAACCGGCAAATGACTCAAAATGCTTCACGCGCCGAGAAAATCACTTTTGTTCCACAATGAATGACTTGCAAGATATAGTAAATTTCAATGCAAGCCGTTCTGAAACCAATCGGCAAATTACTCAAAATGCTTAACACGCCGAGAAAATCACTTTTGTTCCACAATGAATGCCTGGCAAAAAATAGTTAATTGTGACGCAAGCCGTTCTGAAACCAATCGGCAAATTACTCAAAATTCTTAACTCGCCGAGAAAATCATTTTGTTCCGCAATTAATGTCTGGCAAAAAATAGTAAATGTTGATGCAAGCCGTTCTGAAACCAACCGGCAAATTACTCAAAATGCTTAACTCGCCGAGATAATCACTTTTTACCCAGAATGAAAGTTTGGCAAAAAATAGTAAATGTTGATGCAAGCCGTTCTGAAACCAATCGGCAAATTACTCAAAATACTTAACTCGCCGAGAAAATCACTTTTGTTCCACAATAAATGTCTGTCAAAAAATAGTTCATTTTGATGCAAGGCGTTCTGAAACCAATTGGCAAATTACTCAAAATGCTTAACTCGCCGTGAAAATCACTTTTGTTCCACAATGAATGGCTGGCAAAAAATATTTAATTGTGATGCAAGCCGTTCTGAAACAAATCGGCAAATTACTCAAAATGCTTAACTCGCCGAGAAAATCACTTTTGTTCCACAATGAATGCCTGGCAATAAATAGTTAATTGTGACGCAAGCCGTTCTGAAACCAATCGGCAAATGACTCAAAATGCTTAACTCGCCGAGAAAATCCCTTTTTTCCCACAATGAATGCCTGGCAAAAAATAGTTAATTGTGACGCAAGCCGTTCTGAAACCAATCGGCAAATTACTCAAAATGCTTAACTCGCCGAGAAAATCACTTTTTTCCCACAATGAATGCCTGGCAAAAAATAGTTAATTGTGATGTAAGCCGTTCTGAAACCAATCGGCAAATTACTCAAAATGCTTAACTCGCCGAGAAAATCACCCTTTTCCCACAATGAATGTCTAGCAAAAAATAGTAAATTTCAATGCAAGCCGTTCTGAAACCAATCGGCAAATTACTCAAAATGCTTAACTCGCCGAGAAAATCACTTTTGTTCCACAATGAATGTCTGGCAAAAAATAGTTCATTTTGATGCAAGCCGTTCTGAAACCAATCGGCAAATTACTCAAAATTCTGAACTCGCTGCGAAAATCACTTTTTTCCCACAATGAATGTCTGGCAAAAAATAGTAAATTTCTCTGTAGGCCGTTCTGAAACCAATCGGCAAAATACGCAAAATGCTTAACTCGCCGAGAAAATCACTTTTGTTCCACAATGAAAGCCTGGCAAAAAATAGTAAATTTCAATGCAAGCCGTTCTGAAACCAATCGGCAAATTACTCAAAATGCATAACGCGCCGAGAAAATCACTTTTGTTCCACAATGAATGTCTGGCAAAAAATAGTAAATTTCAATGAAAGCCGTTCTGAAACCAATCGGCAAATTACTCAAAATGCTTAACTCTCCGAGAAAATCACTTTTGTTCCACAATGAATGTCTGGCAAAAAATAGTTAATTTCAATGCAAGCCGTTCTGAAACCAATCGGCTAATTACTCAAAATGCTCAAATCGCCGAGAAAATCAATTTTTTCCCACAATGAATATCTGGCAAAAAATAGTAAATTTCTACGTAAGACGTTCTGAAACCAATCGTCAAATTACTCAAAATGCTTAACTCGCCGAGAAAATCACTTTTGTTCCACAATGAATGCCTGGCAAAAAATAGTAAATTTCAATGCAAGCCGTTCTGAAACCAATCGGCAAATTACTCAAAATGCTTAACGCGTCGAGAAAATCACTTTTTTCCCACAATGAATGTCTGGCAAAAAATAGTTAATTTAGATGCAAGACGTTCTGAAACCAATCGGAAAATTACTCAAAATGCTTAACTCGCCGAGAAAATCACTTTTTTCCCCGCAATGAATGTCTGGCAAAAAATGTAAATTTCAATGCAAGCCGTTCTGAAACCAATCGGCAAATTACGCAAAATGCTTAACTCTCCGAGAAATTCACTTTTGTTCCACAATGAATGTCTGGCAAAAAATAGTTAATTTCAATGCAAGCCGTTCTGAAAGCAAGCGGCAAATTACTCAAAATGCTTAACTCGCCGAGAAAATCACTTTTGTTCCACAATGAATGTCTGGCAAAAAATAGTTAATTTTGATGCAAGACGTTCTGAAACCAATCGGCAAATTACCCAAAATGCTTCACTCGCCGAGAAAATCACTTTCTTTCCACAATGAATGTCTGGCAAAAAATAGTTAATTTCAATGCAAGCCGTTCTGAAACCAATCTGCAAATTACTCAAAATGCTTAACGCGCCGAGAAAATCACCTTTTTCCCACAATGAATGTCTGGCAAAAAATAGTGAATTTCAATGCAAGCCGTTCTGAAACCAATCCGCAAGTTGCTCAAAATGCTTAACTCTCCGAGAAAATCACTTTTGTTCCACAATGAATGCCTGGCAATAAATAGTTAATTGTGACGCAAGCCGTTCTGAAACCAATCGGCAAATGACTCAAAATGCTTAACTCGCCGAGAAAATCACTTTTTTCCCACAATGAATGCCTGGCAAAAAATAGTTAATTGTGACGCAAGCCGTTCTGAAACCAATCGGCAAATTACTCAAAATGCTTAACTGGCCGAGAAAATCACTTTTTTCCCACAATGAATGCCTGGCAAAAAATAGTTAATTGTGATGCAAGCCGTTCTGAAACCAATCGGCAAATTACTCAAAATGCTTAACTCGCCGAGAAAATCACCCTTTTCCCACAATGAATGTCTAGCAAAAAATAGTAAATTTCAAAGCAAGCCGTTCTGAAACCAATCGGCAAATTACTCAAAATGCTTAACGCGCCGAGAAAATCACTTTTGTTCCACAATGAATGTCTGGCAAAAAATAGTTAATTTTTGATGCAACACGTTCTGAAACCAATCGGCAAATTACTCAAAATGCTTAACGCGCCGAGAAAATCACTTTTGTTCCCCAATGAATGTCTGGCAAAAAATAGTAAACTGTAATGCAAGCCGTTCTGAAACCATTCGGCAAATTACTCAAAATACTTAACTCGCCGAGAAAATCACTTTTGTTCCACAATAAATGTCTGTCAAAAAATAGTTCATTTTGATGCAAGGCGTTCTGAAACCAATCGGCAAATTACTCAAAATGCTTAACTCGCCGTGAAAATCACTTTTGTTCCACAATGAATGGCTGGCAAAAAATATTTAATTGTGATGCAAGCCGTTCTGAAACAAATCGGCAAATTACTCAAAATGCTTAACTCGCCGAGAAAATCACTTTTGTTCCACAATGAATGCCTGGCAATAAATAGTTAATTGTGACGCAAGCCGTTCTGAAACCAATCGGCAAATGACTCAAAATGCTTAACTCGCCGAGAAAATCCCTTTTTTCCCACAATGAATGCCTGGCAAAAAATAGTTAATTGTGACGCAAGCCGTTCTGAAACCAATCGGCAAATTACTCAAAATGCTTAACTCGCCGAGAAAATCACTTTTTTCCCACAATGAATGCCTGGCAAAAAATAGTTAATTGTGATGTAAGCCGTTCTGAAACCAATCGGCAAATTACTCAAAATGCTGAACTCGCCGAGAAAATCACCCTTTTCCCACAATGAATGTCTAGCAAAAAATAGTAAATTTCAATGCAAGCCGTTCTGAAACCAATCGGCAAATTACTCAAAATGCTTAACTCGCCGAGAAAATCACTTTTGTTCCACAATGAATGTCTGGCAAAAAATAGTTCATTTTGATGCAAGCCGTTCTGAAACCAATCGGCAAATTACTCAAAATGCTGAACTCGCTGCGAAAATCACTTTTTTCCCACAATGAATGTCTGGCAAAAAATAGTAAATTTCTCTGTAGGCCGTTCTGAAACCAATCGGCAAAATACGCAAAATGCTTAACTCGCCGAGAAAATCACTTTTGTTCCACAATGAAAGCCTGGCAAAAAATAGTAAATTTCAATGCAAGCCGTTCTGAAACCAATCGGCAAATTACTCAAAATGCATAACGCGCCGAGAAAATCACTTTTGTTCCACAATGAATGTCTGGCAAAAAATAGTAAATTTCAATGCAAGCCGTTCTGAAACCAATCGGCAAATTACTCAAAATGCTTAACTCTCCGAGAAAATCACTTTTGTTCCACAATGAATGGCTGGCAAAAAATAGTTAATTTCAATGCAAGCCGTTCTGAAACCAATCGGCTAATTACTCAAAATGCTTAAATCGCCGAGAAAATCAATTTTTTCCCACAATGAATATCTGGCAAAAAATAGTAAATTTCTACGTAAGACGTTCTGAAACCAATCGTCAAATTACTCAAAATGCTTAACTCGCCGAGAAAATCACTTTTGTTCCACAATGAATGCCTGGCAAAAAATAGTAAATTTCAATGCAAGCCGTTCTGAAACCAATCGGCAAATTACTCAAAATGCTTAACGCGTCGAGAAAATCACTTTTTTCCCACAATGAATGTCTGGCAAAAAATAGTTAATTTAGATGCAAGACGTTCTGAAACCAATCGGAAAATTACTCAAAATGCTTAACTCGCCGAGAAAATCACTTTTTTCCCCGCAATGAATGTCTGGCAAAAAATGTAAATTTCAATGCAAGCCGTTCTGAAACCAATCGGCAAATTACGCAAAATGCTTAACTCTCCGAGAAATTCACTTTTGTTCCACAATGAATGTCTGGCAAAAAATAGTTAATTTCAATGCAAGCCGTTCTGAAAGCAAGCGGCAAATTACTCAAAATGCTTAACTCGCCGAGAAAATCACTTTTGTTCCACAATGAATGTCTGGCAAAAAATAGTTAATTTTGATGCAAGACGTTCTGAAACCAATCGGCAAATTACCCAAAATGCTTCACTCGCCGAGAAAATCACTTTCTTTCCACAATGAATGTCTGGCAAAAAATAGTTAATTTCAATGCAAGCCGTTCTGAAACCAATCTGCAAATTACTCAAAATGCTTAACGCGCCGAGAAAATCACCTTTTTCCCACAATGAATGTCTGGCAAAAAATAGTGAATTTCAATGCAAGCCGTTCTGAAACCAATCCGCAAGTTGCTCAAAATGCTTAACTCTCCGAGAAAATCACTTTTGTTCCACAATGAATGCCTGGCAATAAATAGTTAATTGTGACGCAAGCCGTTCTGAAACCAATCGGCAAATGACTCAAAATGCTTAACTCGCCGAGAAAATCACTTTTTTCCCACAATGAATGCCTGGCAAAAAATAGTTAATTGTGACGCAAGCCGTTCTGAAACCAATCGGCAAATTACTCAAAATGCTTAACTCGCCGAGAAAATCACTTTTTTCCCACAATGAATGCCTGGCAAAAAATAGTTAATTGTGATGCAAGCCGTTCTGAAACCAATCGGCAAATTACTCAAAATGCTTAACTCGCCGAGAAAATCACCCTTTTCCCACAATGAATGTCTAGCAAAAAATAGTAAATTTCAAAGCAAGCCGTTCTGAAACCAATCGGCAAATTACTCAAAATGCTTAACGCGCCGAGAAAATCACTTTTGTTCCACAATGAATGTCTGGCAAAAAATAGTTAATTTTTGATGCAACACGTTCTGAAACCAATCGGCAAATTACTCAAAATGCTTAACGCGCCGAGAAAATCACTTTTGTTCCCCAATGAATGTCTGGCAAAAAATAGTAAACTGTAATGCAAGCCGTTCTGAAACCAATCGGCAAATTTCTCAAAATGCTTAACTCGCCGAGAAAATCACTTTTGTTCCACAATAAATGTCTGTCAAAAAATAGTTCATTTTGATGCAAGGCGTTCTGAAACCAATCGGCAAATTACTCAAAATGCTTAACTCGCCGTGAAAATCACTTTTGTTCCACAATGAATGGCTGGCAAAAAATATTTAATTGTGATGCAAGCCGTTCTGAAACAAATCGGCAAATTACTCAAAATGCTTAACTCGCCGAGAAAATCACTTTTGTTCCACAATGAATGCCTGGCAATAAATAGTTAATTGTGATGCAAGACGTTCTGAAACCAATCGGCAAATGACTCAAAATGCTTCACGCGCCGAGAAAATCACTTTTGTTCCACAATGAATGTCTGGCAAAAAGTAGTTTATTTTGATGCAAGCCGTTCTGAAACCAATTGGCAAATTACTCAAAATGCTTAACTGGCCGTGAAAATCACTTTTGTTCCACAATGAATGCCTGGCAAAAAATAGTTAATTGTGATGCAAGACGTTCTGAAACCAACCGGCAAATGACTCAAAATGCTTCACGCGCCGAGAAAATCACTTTTGTTCCACAATGAATGACTTGCAAGATATAGTAAATTTCAATGCAAGCCGTTCTGAAACCAATCGGCAAATTACTCAAAATGCTTAACACGCCGAGAAAATCACTTTTGTTCCACAATGAATGCCTGGCAAAAAATAGTTAATTGTGACGCAAGCCGTTCTGAAACCAATCGGCAAATTACTCAAAATTCTTAACTCGCCGAGAAAATCGTTTTGTTCCGCAATTAATGTCTGGCAAAAAATAGTAAATGTTGATGCAAGCCGTTCTGAAACCAACCGGCAAATTACTCAAAATGCTTAACTCGCCGAGATAATCACTTTTTACCCAGAATGAAAGTTTGGCAAAAAATAGTAAATGTTGATGCAAGCCGTTCTGAAACCAATCGGCAAATTACTCAAAATACTTAACTCGCCGAGAAAATCACTTTTGTTCCACAATAAATGTCTGTCAAAAAATAGTTCATTTTGATGCAAGGCGTTCTGAAACCAATCGGCAAATTACTCAAAATGCTTAACTCGCCGTGAAAATCACTTTTGTTCCACAATGAATGGCTGGCAAAAAATATTTAATTGTGATGCAAGCCGTTCTGAAACAAATCGGCAAATTACTCAAAATGCTTAACTCGCCGAGAAAATCACTTTTGTTCCACAATGAATGCCTGGCAATAAATAGTTAATTGTGACGCAAGCCGTTCTGAAACCAATCGGCAAATGACTCAAAATGCTTAACTTGCCGAAAAAATCCCTTTTTTCCCACAATGAATGCCTGGCAAAAAATAGTTAATTGTGACGCAAGCCGTTCTGAAACCAATCGGCAAATTACTCAAAATGCTTAACTCGCCGAGAAAATCACTTTTTTCCCACAATGAATGCCTGGCAAAAAATAGTTAATTGTGATGTAAGCCGTTCTGAAACCAATCGGCAAATTACTCAAAATGCTTAACTCGCCGAGAAAATCACCCTTTTCCCACAATGAATGTCTAGCAAAAAATAGTAAATTTCAATGCAAGCCGTTCTGAAAGCAAGCGGCAAATTACTCAAAATGCTTAACTCGCCGAGAAATTCACTTTTTTTTCAAAATGAATGGCTGGCAAAAAATAGTAAATTTCAATGCAAGCCGTTCTGAAACCAATCGGCAAATTACTCAAAATGCTTAACGCGTCGAGAAAATCACTTTTTTCCCATAATGAATGTCTGGCAAAAAATAGTTAATTGTGATGCAAGACGTTCTGAAACCAACCGGCAAATGACTCAAAATGCTTCACGCGCCGAGAAAATCACTTTTGTTCCACAATGAATGACTTGCAAGATATAGTAAATTTCAATGCAAGCCGTTCTGAAACCAATCGGCAAATTACTCAAAATGCTTAACACGCCGAGAAAATCACTTTTGTTCCACAATGAATGCCTGGCAAAAAATAGTTAATTGTGACGCAAGCCGTTCTGAAACCAATCGGCAAATTACTCAAAATTCTTAACTCGCCGAGAAAATCATTTTGTTCCGCAATTAATGTCTGGCAAAAAATAGTAAATGTTGATGCAAGCCGTTCTGAAACCAACCGGCAAATTACTCAAAATGCTTAACTCGCCGAGATAATCACTTTTTACCCAGAATGAAAGTTTGGCAAAAAATAGTAAATGTTGATGCAAGCCGTTCTGAAACCAATCGGCAAATTACTCAAAATACTTAACTCGCCGAGAAAATCACTTTTGTTCCACAATAAATGTCTGTCAAAAAATAGTTCATTTTGATGCAAGGCGTTCTGAAACCAATCGGCAAATTACTCAAAATGCTTAACTCGCCGTGAAAATCACTTTTGTTCCACAATGAATGGCTGGCAAAAAATATTTAATTGTGATGCAAGCCGTTCTGAAACAAATCGGCAAATTACTCAAAATGCTTAACTCGCCGAGAAAATCACTTTTGTTCCACAATGAATGCCTGGCAATAAATAGTTAATTGTGACGCAAGCCGTTCTGAAACCAATCGGCAAATGACTCAAAATGCTTAACTCGCCGAGAAAATCCCTTTTTTCCCACAATGAATGCCTGGCAAAAAATAGTTAATTGTGACGCAAGCCGTTCTGAAACCAATCGGCAAATTACTCAAAATGCTTAACTCGCCGAGAAAATCACTTTTTTCCCACAATGAATGCCTGGCAAAAAATAGTTAATTGTGATGTAAGCCGTTCTGAAACCAATCGGCAAATTACTCAAAATGCTTAACTCGCCGAGAAAATCACCCTTTTCCCACAATGAATGTCTAGCAAAAAATAGTAAATTTCAATGCAAGCCGTTCTGAAAGCAAGCGGCAAATTACTCAAAATGCTTAACTCGCCGAGAAATTCACTTTTTTTCCAAAATGAATGGCTGGCAAAAAATAGTAAATTTCAATGCAAGCCGTTCTGAAACCAATCGGCAAAATGCTTAACGCGTCGAGAAAATCACTTTTTTCCCACAATGAATGTCTGGCAAAAAATAGTTAATTTAGATGCAAGACGTTCTGAAACCAATCGGAAAATTACTCAAAATGCTTAACTCGCCGAGAAAATCACTTTTTTCCCCGCAATGAATGTCTGGCAAAAAATGTAAATTTCAATGCAAGCCGTTCTGAAACCAATCGGCAAATTACCCAAAATGCTTCACTCGCCGAGAAAATCACTTTCTTTCCACAATGAATGTCTGGCAAAAAATAGTTAATTTCAATGCAAGCCGTTCTGAAACCAATCTGCAAATTACTCAAAATGCTTAACGCGCCGAGAAAATCACCTTTTTCCCACAATGAATGTCTGGCAAAAAATAGTGAATTTCAATGCAAGCCGTTCTGAAACCAATCCGCAAGTTGCTCAAAATGCTTAACTCTCCGAGAAAATCACTTTTGTTCCACAATGAATGCCTGGCAATAAATAGTTAATTGTGACGCAAGCCGTTCTGAAACCAATCGGCAAATGACTCAAAATGCTTAACTCGCCGAGAAAATCACTTTTTTCCCACAATGAATGCCTGGCAAAAAATAGTTAATTGTGATGCAAGCCGTTCTGAAACCAATCGGCAAATTACTCAAAATGCTTAACTCGCCGAGAAAATCACCCTTTTCCCACAATGAATGTCTAGCAAAAAATAGTAAATTTCAAAGCAAGCCGTTCTGAAACCAATCGGCAAATTACTCAAAATGCTTAACGCTCCGAGAAAATCACTTTTGTTCCACAATGAATGTCTGGCAAAAAATAGTTAATTTTTGATGCAACACGTTCTGAAACCAATCGGCAAATTACTCAAAATGCTTAACGCGCCGAGAAAATCACTTTTGTTCCCCAATGAATGTCTGGCAAAAAATAGTAAACTGTAATGCAAGCCGTTCTGAAACCAATCGGCAAATTTCTCAAAATGCTTAACTCGCCGAGAAAATCACTTTTGTTCCACAATAAATGTCTGTCAAAAAATAGTTCATTTTGATGCAAGGCGTTCTGAAACCAATCGGCAAATTACTCAAAATGCTTAACTCGCCGTGAAAATCACTTTTGTTCCACAATGAATGGCTGGCAAAAAATATTTAATTGTGATGCAAGCCGTTCTGAAACAAATCGGCAAATTACTCAAAATGCTTAACTCGCCGAGAAAATCACTTTTGTTCCACAATGAATGCCTGGCAATAAATAGTTAATTGTGATGCAAGACGTTCTGAAACCAATCGGCAAATGACTCAAAATGCTTCACGCGCCGAGAAAATCACTTTTGTTCCACAATGAATGTCTGGCAAAAAGTAGTTTATTTTGATGCAAGCCGTTCTGAAACCAATCGGCAAATTACTCAAAATGCTTAACTGGCCGTGAAAATCACTTTTGTTCCACAATGAATGCCTGGCAAAAAATAGTTAATTGTGATGCAAGACGTTCTGAAACCAACCGGCAAATGACTCAAAATGCTTCACGCGCCGAGAAAATCACTTTTGTTCCACAATGAATGACTTGCAAGATATAGTAAATTTCAATGCAAGCCGTTCTGAAACCAATCGGCAAATTACTCAAAATGCTTAACACGCCGAGAAAATCACTTTTGTTCCACAATGAATGCCTGGCAAAAAATAGTTAATTGTGACGCAAGCCGTTCTGAAACCAATCGGCAAATTACTCAAAATTCTTAACTCGCCGAGAAAATCATTTTGTTCCGCAATGAATGTCCGGCAAAAAATAGTAAATGTTGATGCAAGCCGTTCTGAAACCAACCGGCAAATTACTCAAAATGCTTAACTCGCCGAGATAATCACTTTTTACCCAGAATGAAAGTTTGGCAAAAAATAGTAAATGTTGATGCAAGCCGTTCTGAAACCAATCGGCAAATTACTCAAAATACTTAACTCGCCGAGAAAATCACTTTTGTTCCACAATAAATGTCTGTCAAAAAATAGTTCATTTTGATGCAAGGCGTTCTGAAACCAATCGGCAAATTACTCAAAATGCTTAACTCGCCGTGAAAATCACTTTTGTTCCACAATGAATGGCTGGCAAAAAATATTTAATTGTGATGCAAGCCGTTCTGAAACAAATCGGCAAATTACTCAAAATGCTTAACTCGCCGAGAAAATCACTTTTGTTCCACAATGAATGCCTGGCAATAAATAGTTAATTGTGACGCAAGCCGTTCTGAAACCAATCGGCAAATGACTCAAAATGCTTAACTCGCCGAGAAAATCACTTTTTTCCCACAATGAATGCCTGGCAAAAAATAGTTAATTGTGACGCAAGCCGTTCTGAAACCAATCGGCAAATTACTCAAAATGCTTAACTCGCCGAGAAAATCACCTTTTTCCCACAATGAATGCCTGGCAAAAAATAGTTAATTGTGATGTAAGCCGTTCTGAAACCAATCGGCAAATTACTCAAAATGCTTAACTCGCCGAGAAAATCACCCTTTTCCCACAATGAATGTCTAGCAAAAAATAGTAAATTTCAATGCAAGCCGTTCTGAAAGCAAGCGGCAAATTACTCAAAATGCTTAACTCGCCGAGAAATTCACTTTTTTTCCAAAATGAATGGCTGGCAAAAAATTGTTCATTTTGATGCAAGACGTTCTGAAACAAATCGGCAAATTACTCAAAAATCTTAACACGCCGAGAAAATCACTTTTGTTCCACAATGAATGCCTGGCAAAAAATAGTTTATTGTGACGCAAGCCGTTCTGAAACCAATCGGCAAATTACTCAAAATGCTTAACACGCCGAGAAAATCACTTTTGTTCCACAATAAATGTCTGTCAAAAAATAGTTCATTTTGATGCAAGGCGTCGGTTTTGATGCAAAACCAATCGGCAAATTACTCAAAATGCTTAACTCGCCGTGAAAATCACTTTTGTTCCGCAATGAATGCCTGGCAAAAAATAGTTAATTGTGATGCAAGACGTTCGGAAACCAATCGGCAAATGACTCAAAATGCTTCACGCGCCGAGAAAATCACTTTTGTTCCACAATGAATGACTTGCAAGATATAGTAAATTTCAATGCAAGCCGTTCTGAAACCAATCGGCAAATTACTCAAAATGCTTAACACGCCGAGAAAATCACTTTTGTTCCACAATGAATGCCTGGCAAAAAATAGTTAATTGTGACGCAAGCCGTTCTGAAACCAATCGGCAAATTACTCAAAATTCTTAACTCGCCGAGAAAATCATTTTGTTCCACAATGAATGTCTGGCAAAAAATAGTAAATGTTGATGCAAGCCGTTCTGAAACCAACCGGCAAATTACTCAAAATGCTTAACTCGCCGAGATAACCACTTTTTTCCCATAATGAATGTCTGGCAAAAAATAGTAAATTTCAATGCAAGCCGTTCTGAAACCAATTGGCAAATTACTCAAAATGCTTAACGCGCCGAGAAAATCACTCTTTTCCCACAATGAATGTCTGGCAAAAAATAGTTACTTTTGATGCAAGCCGTTCTGAAACCAATCGGCAAATTACTCAAAATGCTTAACTCGCCGAGAAAATCACTTTTGTTCCACAATGAATGTCTGGCAAAAAATAGTTAATTGTGATGCAAGCCGTTCTGAAACCAATCGGCTAATTACTCAAAATGCTTAAATCGCCGAGAAAATCACTTTTTTCCCACAATGAATGTCTGGCAAAAAATAGTAAATTTCTATGTAAGCCGTTCTGAAACCAATCGTCAAATTACTCAAAATGCTTAACTCGCCGAGAAAATCACTTTTGTTCCACAATGAATGCCTGGCAAAAAATAGTGAATTTCAATGCAAGTCGTTCTGAAACCAATCGGCAAATTACTCAAAATGCTAAACGCGTCGAGAAAATCACTTTTTTCCCCACAATGAATGTCTGGCAAAAAATAGTTAATTTAGATGCAAGACGTTCTGAAACCAATCGGCAAATTACTCAAAATGCTTAACTCGCCGAGAAAATCACTTTCTTTCCACAATGCATGTCTGGCAAAAAATAGCTAATTTCAATGCAAGCCGTTCTGAAACCAATCTGTAAATTACTCAAAATGCTTAACTGGCCAAGAAAACCACTTTTGTTCCACAATGAATGTCTGGCAAAAAATATTAAATTTCAATGCAAGCCGTTCTGAAACCAATCGGCAAATTACTCAAAATGCTTAACGCGCCGAGAAAATCACTTTTTTCCCACAATCAATGTCTGGCAAAAAATAGTTAATTTTGATGCAAGACGTTCTGAAACCAATCGGCAAATTACTCAAAATGCTTCACTCGCCGAGAAAATCACTTTCTTTCCACAATGAATGTCTGGCAAAAAATAGTTAATTTCAATGCAAGCCGTTCTGAAACCAATCTGCAAATTACTCAAAATGCTTAACGCGCCGAGAAAATCACCTTTTTCCCACAATGAATGTCTGGCAAAAAATAGTGAATTTCAATGCAAGTCGTTCTGAAACCAATCGACAAGTTGCTCAAAATGCTTAACTCGCCGAGAAAATCACTTTTGTTCCACAATGAATGCCTGGCAAAGAATATTTAATTGTGATGCAAGCCGTTCTGAAACCAATCGGCAAATTACTCAAAATGCTTATATCGCCGAGAAAATCACTTTTTTCCCACAATGAATGTCTGGCAAAAAATAGTAAATTGCAATGCTAGCCGTTCTGAAACCAATCGGCAAATTACTCAAAATGCTTAACTCGCCGAGAAAATCACTTTTGTTCCACAATGAATGTCTGGCAAAAAATAGTTCATTTTGATGCAAGCCGTTCTGAAACCAATCGGCAAATTACTCAAAATGCTGAACTCGCTGCGAAAATCACTTTTTTCCCACAATGAATGTCTGGCAAAAAATAGTAAATTTCTCTGTAGGCCGTTCTGAAACCAATCGGCAAAATACGCAAAATGCTTAACTCGCCGAGAAAATCACTTTTGTTCCACAATGAATGCCTGGCAAAAAATAGTAAATTTCAATGCAAGCCGTTCTGAAACCAATCGGCAAATTACTCAAAATGCATAACGCGCCGAGAAAATCACTTTTGTTCCACAATGAATGTCTGGCAAAAAATAGTAAATTTCAATGCAAGCCGTTCTGAAACCAATCGGCAAATTACTCAAAATGCTTAACGCGCCGAGAAAATCACTTTTTTCCCACAATCAATGTCTGGCAAAAAATAGTTAATTTTGATGCAAGACGTTCTGAAACCAATCGGCAAATTACTCAAAATGCTTCACTCGCCGAGAAAATCACTTTCTTTCCACAATGAATGTCTGGCAAAAAATAGTTAATTTCAATGCAAGCCGTTCTGAAACCAATCTGCAAATTACTCAAAATGCTTAACGCGCCGAGAAAATCACTTTCTTTCCACAATGAATGTCTGGCAAAAAATAGTTAATTTCAATGCAAGCCGTTCTGAAACCAATCTGCAAATTACTCAAAATGCTTAACGCGCCGAGAAAATCACCTTTTTCCCACAATGAATGTCTGGCAAAAAATAGTGAATTTCAATGCAAGTCGTTCTGAAACCAATCGACAAGTTGCTCAAAATGCTTAACTCGCCGAGAAAATCACTTTTGTTCCACAATGAATGCCTGGCAAAGAATATTTAATTGTGATGCAAGCCGTTCTGAAACCAATCGGCAAATTACTCAAAATGCTTATATCGCCGAGAAAATCACTTTTTTCCCACAATGAATGTCTGGCAAAAAATAGTAAATTGCAATGCTAGCCGTTCTGAAACCAATCGGCAAATTACTCAAAATGCTTAACTCGCCGAGAAAATCACTTTTGTTCCACAATGAATGTCTGGCAAAAAATAGTTCATTTTGATGCAAGCCGTTCTGAAACCAATCGGCAAATTACTCAAAATGCTGAACTCGCTGCGAAAATCACTTTTTTCCCACAATGAATGTCTGGCAAAAAATAGTAAATTTCTCTGTAGGCCGTTCTGAAACCAATCGGCAAAATACGCAAAATGCTTAACTCGCCGAGAAAATCACTTTTGTTCCACAATGAATGCCTGGCAAAAAATAGTAAATTTCAATGCAAGCCGTTCTGAAACCAATCGGCAAATTACTCAAAATGCATAACGCGCCGAGAAAATCACTTTTGTTCCACAATGAATGTCTGGCAAAAAATAGTAAATTTCAATGCAAGCCGTTCTGAAACCAATCGGCAAATTACTCAAAATGCTTAACTCTCCGAGAAAATCACTTTTGTTCCACAATGAATGTCTGGCAAAAAATAGTTAATTTCAATGCAAGCCGTTCTGAAACCAATCGGCTAATTACTCAAAATGCTTAAATCGCCGAGAAAATCAATTTTTTCCCACAATGAATATCTGGCAAAAAATAGTAAATTTCTACGTAAGACGTTCTGAAACCAATCGTCAAATTACTCAAAATGCTTAACTCGCCGAGAAAATCACTTTTGTTCCACAATGAATGCCTGGCAAAAAATAGTAAATTTCAATGCAAGCCGTTCTGAAACCAATCGGCAAATTACTCAAAATGCTTAACGCGTCGAGAAAATCACTTTTTTCCCACAATGAATGTCTGGCAAAAAATAGTTAATTTAGATGCAAGACGTTCTGAAACCAATCGGCAAATTACGCAAAATGCTTAACTCTCCGAGAAATTCACTTTTGTTCCACAATGAATGTCTGGCAAAAAATAGTTAATTTCAATGCAAGCCGTTCTGAAAGCAAGCGGCAAATTACTCAAAATGCTTAACTCGCCGAGAAAATCACTTTTGTTCCACAATGAATGTCTGGCAAAAAATAGTTAATTTTGATGCAAGACGTTCTGAAACCAATCGGCAAATTACCCAAAATGCTTCACTCGCCGAGAAAATCACTTTCTTTCCACAATGAATGTCTGGCAAAAAATAGTTAATTTCAATGCAAGCCGTTCTGAAACCAATCTGCAAATTACTCAAAATGCTTAACGCGCCGAGAAAATCACCTTTTTCCCACAATGAATGTCTGGCAAAAAATAGTGAATTTCAATGCAAGCCGTTCTGAAACCAATCCGCAAGTTGCTCAAAATGCTTAACTCTCCGAGAAAATCACTTTTGTTCCACAATGAATGCCTGGCAATAAATAGTTAATTGTGACGCAAGCCGTTCTGAAACCAATCGGCAAATGACTCAAAATGCTTAACTCGCCGAGAAAATCACTTTTTTCCCACAATGAATGCCTGGCAAAAAATAGTTAATTGTGACGCAAGCCGTTCTGAAACCAATCGGCAAATTACTCAAAATGCTTAACTCGCCGAGAAAATCACTTTTTTCCCACAATGAATGCCTGGCAAAAAATAGTTAATTGTGATGCAAGCCGTTCTGAAACCAATCGGCAAATTACTCAAAATGCTTAACTCGCCGAGAAAATCACCCTTTTCCCACAATGAATGTCTAGCAAAAAATAGTAAATTTCAAAGCAAGCCGTTCTGAAACCAATCGGCAAATTACTCAAAATGCTGAACGCGCCGAGAAAATCACTTTTGTTCCACAATGAATGTCTGGCAAAAAATAGTTAATTTTTGATGCAACACGTTCTGAAACCAATCGGCAAATTACTCAAAATGCTTAACGCGCCGAGAAAATCACTATTGTTCCCCAATGAATGTCTGGCAAAAAATAGTAAACTGTAATGCAAGCCGTTCTGAAACCAATCGACAAGTTGCTCAAAATGCTTAACTCGCCGAGAAAATCACTTTTGTTCCACAATGAATGCCTGGCAAAGAATATTTAATTGTGATGCAAGCCGTTCTGAAACCAATCGGCAAATTACTCAAAATGCTTATATCGCCGACAAAATCACTTTTTTCCCACAATGAATGTCTGGCAAAAAATAGTAAATTGCAATGCTAGCCGTTCTGAAACCAATCGGCAAATTACTCAAAATGCTTAACTCGCCGAGAAAATCACTTTTGTTCCACAATGAATGTCTGGCAAAAAATAGTTCATTTTGATGCAAGCCGTTCTGAAACCAATCGGCAAATTACTCAAAATGCTGAACTCGCTGCGAAAATCACTTTTTTCCCACAATGAATGTCTGGCAAAAAATAGTAAATTTCTCTGTAGGCCGTTCTGAAACCAATCGGCAAAATACGCAAAATGCTTAACTCGCCGAGAAAATCACTTTTGTTCCACAATGAATGCCTGGCAAAAAATAGTAAATTTCAATGCAAGCCGTTCTGAAACCAATCGGCAAATTACTCAAAATGCATAACGCGCCGAGAAAATCACTTTTGTTCCACAATGAATGTCTGGCAAAAAATAGTAAATTTCAATGCAAGCCGTTCTGAAACCAATCGGCAAATTACTCAAAATGCTTAACTCTCCGAGAAAATCACTTTTGTTCCACAATGAATGTCTGGCAAAAAATAGTTAATTTCAATGCAAGCCGTTCTGAAACCAATCGGCTAATTACTCAAAATGCTTAAATCGCCGAGAAAATCAATTTTTTCCCACAATGAATGCCTGGCAAAAAATAGTAAATTTCAATGCAAGCCGTTCTGAAACCAATCGGCAAATTACTCAAAATGCATAACGCGCCGAGAAAATCACTTTTGTTCCACAATGAATGTCTGGCAAAAAATAGTAAATTTCAATGCAAGCCGTTCTGAAACCAATCGGCAAATGACTCAAAATGCTTAACTCGCCGAGATAATCACTTTTTACCCAGAATGAAAGTTTGGCAAAAAATAGTAAATGTTGATGCAAGCCGTTCTGAAACCAATCGGCAAATTACTCAAAATACTTAACTCGCCGAGAAAATCACTTTTGTTCCACAATAAATGTCTGTCAAAAAATAGTTCATTTTGATGCAAGGCGTTCTGAAACCAATCGGCAAATTACTCAAAATGCTTAACTCGCCGTGAAAATCACTTTTGTTCCACAATGAATGGCTGGCAAAAAATATTTAATTGTGATGCAAGCCGTTCTGAAACAAATCGGCAAATTACTCAAAATGCTTAACTCGCCGAGAAAATCACTTTTGTTCCACAATGAATGCCTGGCAATAAATAGTTAATTGTGACGCAAGCCGTTCTGAAACCAATCGGCAAATGACTCAAAATGCTTAACTCGCCGAGAAAATCACTTTTTTCCCACAATGAATGCCTGGCAAAAAATAGTTAATTGTGACGCAAGCCGTTCTGAAACCAATCGGCAAATTACTCAAAATGCTTAACTCGCCGAGAAAATCACCTTTTTCCCACAATGAATGCCTGGCAAAAAATAGTTAATTGTGATGTAAGCCGTTCTGAAACCAATCGGCAAATTACTCAAAATGCTTAACTCGCCGAGAAAATCACCCTTTTCCCACAATGAATGTCTAGCAAAAAATAGTAAATTTCAATGCAAGCCGTTCTGAAAGCAAGCGGCAAATTACTCAAAATGCTTAACTCGCCGAGAAATTCACTTTTTTTCCAAAATGAATGGCTGGCAAAAAATTGTTCATTTTGATGCAAGACGTTCTGAAACAAATCGGCAAATTACTCAAAAATCTTAACACGCCGAGAAAATCACTTTTGTTCCACAATGAATGCCTGGCAAAAAATAGTTTATTGTGACGCAAGCCGTTCTGAAACCAATCGGCAAATTACTCAAAATGCTTAACACGCCGAGAAAATCACTTTTGTTCCACAATAAATGTCTGTCAAAAAATAGTTCATTTTGATGCAAGGCGTCGGTTTTGATGCAAAACCAATCGGCAAATTACTCAAAATGCTTAACTCGCCGTGAAAATCACTTTTGTTCCGCAATGAATGCCTGGCAAAAAATAGTTAATTGTGATGCAAGACGTTCGGAAACCAATCGGCAAATGACTCAAAATGCTTCACGCGCCGAGAAAATCACTTTTGTTCCACAATGAATGACTTGCAAGATATAGTAAATTTCAATGCAAGCCGTTCTGAAACCAATCGGCAAATTACTCAAAATGCTTAACACGCCGAGAAAATCACTTTTGTTCCACAATGAATGCCTGGCAAAAAATAGTTAATTGTGACGCAAGCCGTTCTGAAACCAATCGGCAAATTACTCAAAATTCTTAACTCGCCGAGAAAATCATTTTGTTCCACAATGAATGTCTGGCAAAAAATAGTAAATGTTGATGCAAGCCGTTCTGAAACCAACCGGCAAATTACTCAAAATGCTTAACTCGCCGAGATAACCACTTTTTTCCCATAATGAATGTCTGGCAAAAAATAGTAAATTTCAATGCAAGCCGTTCTGAAACCAATTGGCAAATTACTCAAAATGCTTAACGCGCCGAGAAAATCACTCTTTTCCCACAATGAATGTCTGGCAAAAAATAGTTACTTTTGATGCAAGCCGTTCTGAAACCAATCGGCAAATTACTCAAAATGCTTAACTCGCCGAGAAAATCACTTTTGTTCCACAATGAATGTCTGGCAAAAAATAGTTAATTGTGATGCAAGCCGTTCTGAAACCAATCGGCTAATTACTCAAAATGCTTAAATCGCCGAGAAAATCACTTTTTTCCCACAATGAATGTCTGGCAAAAAATAGTAAATTTCTATGTAAGCCGTTCTGAAACCAATCGTCAAATTACTCAAAATGCTTAACTCGCCGAGAAAATCACTTTTGTTCCACAATGAATGCCTGGCAAAAAATAGTGAATTTCAATGCAAGTCGTTCTGAAACCAATCGGCAAATTACTCAAAATGCTAAACGCGTCGAGAAAATCACTTTTTTCCCCACAATGAATGTCTGGCAAAAAATAGTTAATTTAGATGCAAGACGTTCTGAAACCAATCGGCAAATTACTCAAAATGCTTAACTCGCCGAGAAAATCACTTTCTTTCCACAATGCATGTCTGGCAAAAAATAGCTAATTTCAATGCAAGCCGTTCTGAAACCAATCTGTAAATTACTCAAAATGCTTAACTGGCCAAGAAAACCACTTTTGTTCCACAATGAATGTCTGGCAAAAAATATTAAATTTCAATGCAAGCCGTTCTGAAACCAATCGGCAAATTACTCAAAATGCTTAACGCGCCGAGAAAATCACTTTTTTCCCACAATCAATGTCTGGCAAAAAATAGTTAATTTTGATGCAAGACGTTCTGAAACCAATCGGCAAATTACTCAAAATGCTTCACTCGCCGAGAAAATCACTTTCTTTCCACAATGAATGTCTGGCAAAAAATAGTTAATTTCAATGCAAGCCGTTCTGAAACCAATCTGCAAATTACTCAAAATGCTTAACGCGCCGAGAAAATCACCTTTTTCCCACAATGAATGTCTGGCAAAAAATAGTGAATTTCAATGCAAGTCGTTCTGAAACCAATCGACAAGTTGCTCAAAATGCTTAACTCGCCGAGAAAATCACTTTTGTTCCACAATGAATGCCTGGCAAAGAATATTTAATTGTGATGCAAGCCGTTCTGAAACCAATCGGCAAATTACTCAAAATGCTTATATCGCCGAGAAAATCACTTTTTTCCCACAATGAATGTCTGGCAAAAAATAGTAAATTGCAATGCTAGCCGTTCTGAAACCAATCGGCAAATTACTCAAAATGCTTAACTCGCCGAGAAAATCACTTTTGTTCCACAATGAATGTCTGGCAAAAAATAGTTCATTTTGATGCAAGCCGTTCTGAAACCAATCGGCAAATTACTCAAAATGCTGAACTCGCTGCGAAAATCACTTTTTTCCCACAATGAATGTCTGGCAAAAAATAGTAAATTTCTCTGTAGGCCGTTCTGAAACCAATCGGCAAAATACGCAAAATGCTTAACTCGCCGAGAAAATCACTTTTGTTCCACAATGAATGCCTGGCAAAAAATAGTAAATTTCAATGCAAGCCGTTCTGAAACCAATCGGCAAATTACTCAAAATGCATAACGCGCCGAGAAAATCACTTTTGTTCCACAATGAATGTCTGGCAAAAAATAGTAAATTTCAATGCAAGCCGTTCTGAAACCAATCGGCAAATTACTCAAAATGCTTAACGCGCCGAGAAAATCACTTTTTTCCCACAATCAATGTCTGGCAAAAAATAGTTAATTTTGATGCAAGACGTTCTGAAACCAATCGGCAAATTACTCAAAATGCTTCACTCGCCGAGAAAATCACTTTCTTTCCACAATGAATGTCTGGCAAAAAATAGTTAATTTCAATGCAAGCCGTTCTGAAACCAATCTGCAAATTACTCAAAATGCTTAACGCGCCGAGAAAATCACTTTCTTTCCACAATGAATGTCTGGCAAAAAATAGTTAATTTCAATGCAAGCCGTTCTGAAACCAATCTGCAAATTACTCAAAATGCTTAACGCGCCGAGAAAATCACCTTTTTCCCACAATGAATGTCTGGCAAAAAATAGTGAATTTCAATGCAAGTCGTTCTGAAACCAATCGACAAGTTGCTCAAAATGCTTAACTCGCCGAGAAAATCACTTTTGTTCCACAATGAATGCCTGGCAAAGAATATTTAATTGTGATGCAAGCCGTTCTGAAACCAATCGGCAAATTACTCAAAATGCTTATATCGCCGAGAAAATCACTTTTTTCCCACAATGAATGTCTGGCAAAAAATAGTAAATTGCAATGCTAGCCGTTCTGAAACCAATCGGCAAATTACTCAAAATGCTTAACTCGCCGAGAAAATCACTTTTGTTCCACAATGAATGTCTGGCAAAAAATAGTTCATTTTGATGCAAGCCGTTCTGAAACCAATCGGCAAATTACTCAAAATGCTGAACTCGCTGCGAAAATCACTTTTTTCCCACAATGAATGTCTGGCAAAAAATAGTAAATTTCTCTGTAGGCCGTTCTGAAACCAATCGGCAAAATACGCAAAATGCTTAACTCGCCGAGAAAATCACTTTTGTTCCACAATGAATGCCTGGCAAAAAATAGTAAATTTCAATGCAAGCCGTTCTGAAACCAATCGGCAAATTACTCAAAATGCATAACGCGCCGAGAAAATCACTTTTGTTCCACAATGAATGTCTGGCAAAAAATAGTAAATTTCAATGCAAGCCGTTCTGAAACCAATCGGCAAATTACTCAAAATGCTTAACTCTCCGAGAAAATCACTTTTGTTCCACAATGAATGTCTGGCAAAAAATAGTTAATTTCAATGCAAGCCGTTCTGAAACCAATCGGCTAATTACTCAAAATGCTTAAATCGCCGAGAAAATCAATTTTTTCCCACAATGAATATCTGGCAAAAAATAGTAAATTTCTACGTAAGACGTTCTGAAACCAATCGTCAAATTACTCAAAATGCTTAACTCGCCGAGAAAATCACTTTTGTTCCACAATGAATGCCTGGCAAAAAATAGTAAATTTCAATGCAAGCCGTTCTGAAACCAATCGGCAAATTACTCAAAATGCTTAACGCGTCGAGAAAATCACTTTTTTCCCACAATGAATGTCTGGCAAAAAATAGTTAATTTAGATGCAAGACGTTCTGAAACCAATCGGCAAATTACGCAAAATGCTTAACTCTCCGAGAAATTCACTTTTGTTCCACAATGAATGTCTGGCAAAAAATAGTTAATTTCAATGCAAGCCGTTCTGAAAGCAAGCGGCAAATTACTCAAAATGCTTAACTCGCCGAGAAAATCACTTTTGTTCCACAATGAATGTCTGGCAAAAAATAGTTAATTTTGATGCAAGACGTTCTGAAACCAATCGGCAAATTACCCAAAATGCTTCACTCGCCGAGAAAATCACTTTCTTTCCACAATGAATGTCTGGCAAAAAATAGTTAATTTCAATGCAAGCCGTTCTGAAACCAATCTGCAAATTACTCAAAATGCTTAACGCGCCGAGAAAATCACCTTTTTCCCACAATGAATGTCTGGCAAAAAATAGTGAATTTCAATGCAAGCCGTTCTGAAACCAATCCGCAAGTTGCTCAAAATGCTTAACTCTCCGAGAAAATCACTTTTGTTCCACAATGAATGCCTGGCAATAAATAGTTAATTGTGACGCAAGCCGTTCTGAAACCAATCGGCAAATGACTCAAAATGCTTAACTCGCCGAGAAAATCACTTTTTTCCCACAATGAATGCCTGGCAAAAAATAGTTAATTGTGACGCAAGCCGTTCTGAAACCAATCGGCAAATTACTCAAAATGCTTAACTCGCCGAGAAAATCACTTTTTTCCCACAATGAATGCCTGGCAAAAAATAGTTAATTGTGATGCAAGCCGTTCTGAAACCAATCGGCAAATTACTCAAAATGCTTAACTCGCCGAGAAAATCACCCTTTTCCCACAATGAATGTCTAGCAAAAAATAGTAAATTTCAAAGCAAGCCGTTCTGAAACCAATCGGCAAATTACTCAAAATGCTGAACGCGCCGAGAAAATCACTTTTGTTCCACAATGAATGTCTGGCAAAAAATAGTTAATTTTTGATGCAACACGTTCTGAAACCAATCGGCAAATTACTCAAAATGCTTAACGCGCCGAGAAAATCACTATTGTTCCCCAATGAATGTCTGGCAAAAAATAGTAAACTGTAATGCAAGCCGTTCTGAAACCAATCGACAAGTTGCTCAAAATGCTTAACTCGCCGAGAAAATCACTTTTGTTCCACAATGAATGCCTGGCAAAGAATATTTAATTGTGATGCAAGCCGTTCTGAAACCAATCGGCAAATTACTCAAAATGCTTATATCGCCGACAAAATCACTTTTTTCCCACAATGAATGTCTGGCAAAAAATAGTAAATTGCAATGCTAGCCGTTCTGAAACCAATCGGCAAATTACTCAAAATGCTTAACTCGCCGAGAAAATCACTTTTGTTCCACAATGAATGTCTGGCAAAAAATAGTTCATTTTGATGCAAGCCGTTCTGAAACCAATCGGCAAATTACTCAAAATGCTGAACTCGCTGCGAAAATCACTTTTTTCCCACAATGAATGTCTGGCAAAAAATAGTAAATTTCTCTGTAGGCCGTTCTGAAACCAATCGGCAAAATACGCAAAATGCTTAACTCGCCGAGAAAATCACTTTTGTTCCACAATGAATGCCTGGCAAAAAATAGTAAATTTCAATGCAAGCCGTTCTGAAACCAATCGGCAAATTACTCAAAATGCATAACGCGCCGAGAAAATCACTTTTGTTCCACAATGAATGTCTGGCAAAAAATAGTAAATTTCAATGCAAGCCGTTCTGAAACCAATCGGCAAATTACTCAAAATGCTTAACTCTCCGAGAAAATCACTTTTGTTCCACAATGAATGTCTGGCAAAAAATAGTTAATTTCAATGCAAGCCGTTCTGAAACCAATCGGCTAATTACTCAAAATGCTTAAATCGCCGAGAAAATCAATTTTTTCCCACAATGAATATCTGGCAAAAAATAGTAAATTTCTACGTAAGACGTTCTGAAACCAATCGTCAAATTACTCAAAATGCTTAACTCGCCGAGAAAATCACTTTTGTTCCACAATGAATGCCTGGCAAAAAATAGTAAATTTCAATGCAAGCCGTTCTGAAACCAATCGGCAAATTACTCAAAATGCTTAACGCGTCGAGAAAATCACTTTTTTCCCACAATGAATGTCTGGCAAAAAATAGTTAATTTAGATGCAAGACGTTCTGAAACCAATCGGCAAATTACGCAAAATGCTTAACTCTCCGAGAAATTCACTTTTGTTCCACAATGAATGTCTGGCAAAAAATAGTTAATTTCAATGCAAGCCGTTCTGAAAGCAAGCGGCAAATTACTCAAAATGCTTAACTCGCCGAGAAAATCACTTTTGTTCCACAATGAATGTCTGGCAAAAAATAGTTAATTTTGATGCAAGACGTTCTGAAACCAATCGGCAAATTACCCAAAATGCTTCACTCGCCGAGAAAATCACTTTCTTTCCACAATGAATGTCTGGCAAAAAATAGTTAATTTCAATGCAAGCCGTTCTGAAACCAATCTGCAAATTACTCAAAATGCTTAACGCGCCGAGAAAATCACCTTTTTCCCACAATGAATGTCTGGCAAAAAATAGTGAATTTCAATGCAAGCCGTTCTGAAACCAATCCGCAAGTTGCTCAAAATGCTTAACTCTCCGAGAAAATCACTTTTGTTCCACAATGAATGCCTGGCAATAAATAGTTAATTGTGACGCAAGCCGTTCTGAAACCAATCGGCAAATGACTCAAAATGCTTAACTCGCCGAGAAAATCACTTTTTTCCCACAATGAATGCCTGGCAAAAAATAGTTAATTGTGACGCAAGCCGTTCTGAAACCAATCGGCAAATTACTCAAAATGCTTAACTCGCCGAGAAAATCACTTTTTTCCCACAATGAATGCCTGGCAAAAAATAGTTAATTGTGATGCAAGCCGTTCTGAAACCAATCGGCAAATTACTCAAAATGCTTAACTCGCCGAGAAAATCACCCTTTTCCCACAATGAATGTCTAGCAAAAAATAGTAAATTTCAAAGCAAGCCGTTCTGAAACCAATCGGCAAATTACTCAAAATGCTGAACGCGCCGAGAAAATCACTTTTGTTCCACAATGAATGTCTGGCAAAAAATAGTTAATTTTTGATGCAACACGTTCTGAAACCAATCGGCAAATTACTCAAAATGCTTAACGCGCCGAGAAAATCACTATTGTTCCCCAATGAATGTCTGGCAAAAAATAGTAAACTGTAATGCAAGCCGTTCTGAAAACAATCGGCAAATTACTCAAAATACTTAACTCGCCGAGAAAATCACTTTTGTGCCACAATGAATGTCTGGCAAAAAGTAGTTTATTTTGATGCAAGCCGTTCTGAAACCAATCGGCAAATGACTCAAAATGCTTAACTCGCCGAGAAAATCACTTTTTTCCCACAATGAATGCCTGGCAAAAAATAGTTAATTGTGACGCAAGCCGTTCTGAAACCAATCGGCAAATTACTCAAAATGCTTAACTCGCCGAGAAAATCACTTTTTTCCCACAATGAATGCCTGGCAAAAAATAGTTAATTGTGATGCAAGCCGTTCTGAAACCAATCGGCAAATTACTCAAAATGCTTAACTCGCCGAGAAAATCACCCTTTTCCCACAATGAATGTCTAGCAAAAAATAGTAAATTTCAAAGCAAGCCGTTCTGAAACCAATCGGCAAATTACTCAAAATGCTGAACGCGCCGAGAAAATCACTTTTGTTCCACAATGAATGTCTGGCAAAAAATAGTTAATTTTTGATGCAACACGTTCTGAAACCAATCGGCAAATTACTCAAAATGCTTAACGCGCCGAGAAAATCACTATTGTTCCCCAATGAATGTCTGGCAAAAAATAGTAAACTGTAATGCAAGCCGTTCTGAAAACAATCGGCAAATTACTCAAAATACTTAACTCGCCGAGAAAATCACTTTTGTGCCACAATGAATGTCTGGCAAAAAGTAGTTTATTTTGATGCAAGCCGTTCTGAAACCAATCGGCAAATTACTCAAAATGCTTAACTCGCCGAGAAAATCACTTTTGTTCCACAATAAATGTCTGTCAAAAAATAGTTCATTTTGATGCAAGGCGTTCTGAAACCAATCGGCAAATTACTCAAAATGCTTAACTCGCCGTGAAAAACACTTTTGTTCCACAATGAATGGCTGGCAAAAAATATTTATTTGTGATGCAAGCCGTTCTGAAACAAATCGGCAAATTACTCAAAATGCTTAACTCGCCGAGAAAATCACTTTTGTTCCACAATGAATGCCTGGCAATAAATAGTTAATTGTGATGCAAGACGTTCTGAAACCAATCGGCAAATGACTCAAAATGCTTCACGCGCCGAGAAAATCACTTTTGTTCCACAATGAATGTCTGACAAAAAGTAGTTTATTTTGATGCAAGCCGTTCTGAAACCAATCGGCAAATTACTCAAAATGCTTAACTGGCCGTGAAAATCACTTTTGTTCCACAATGAATGCCTGGCAAAAAATAGTTAATTGTGATGCAAGACGTTCTGAAACCAATCGGCAAATGACTCAAAATGCTTCACGCGCCGAGAAAATCACTTTTGTTCCACAATGAATGACTTGCAAGATATAGTAAATTTCAATGCAAGCCGTTCTGAAACCAATCGGCAAATTACTCAAAATGCTTAACACGCCGAGAAAATCACTTTTGTTCCACAATGAATGCCTGGCAAAAAATAGTTAATTGTGACGCAAGCCGTTCTGAAACCAATCGGCAAATTACTCAAAATTCTTAACTCGCCGAGAAAATCATTTTGTTCCGCAATGAATGTCTGGCAAAAAATAGTAAATGTTGATGCAAGCCGTTCTGAAACCAACCGGCAAATTACTCAAAATGCTTAACTCGCCGAGATGATCACTTTTTACCCAGAATGAAAGTTTGGCAAAAAATAGTAAATGTTGATGCAAGCCGTTCTGAAACCAATCGGCAAATTACTCAAAATACTTAACTCGCCGAGAAAATCACTTTTGTTCCACAATAAATGTCTGTCAAAAAATAGTTCATTTTGATGCAAGGCGTTCTGAAACCAATCGGCAAATTACTCAAAATGCTTAACTCGCCGTGAAAATCACTTTTGTTCCACAATGAATGGCTGGCAAAAAATATTTATTTGTGATGCAAGCCGTTCTGAAACAAATCGGCAAATTACTCAAAATGCTTAACTCGCCGAGAAAATCACTTTTGTTCCACAATGAATGCCTGGCAATAAATAGTTAATTGTGATGCAAGACGTTCTGAAACCAATCGGCAAATGACTCAAAATGCTTCACGCGCCGAGAAAATCACTTTTGTTCCACAATGAATGTCTGACAAAAAGTAGTTTATTTTGATGCAAGCCGTTCTGAAATCAATCGGCAAATTACTCAAAATGCTTAACTGGCCGTGAAAATCACTTTTGTTCCACAATGAATGCCTGGCAAAAAATAGTTAATTGTGATGCAAGACGTTCTGAAACCAATCGGCAAATGACTCAAAATGCTTCACGCGCCGAGAAAATCACTTTTGTTCCACAATGAATGACTTGCAAGATATAGTAAATTTCAATGCAAGCCGTTCTGAAACCAATCGGCAAATTACTCAAAATGCTTAACACGCCGAGAAAATCACTTTTGTTCCACAATGAATGCCTGGCAAAAAATAGTTAATTGTGACGCAAGCCGTTCTGAAACCAATCGGCAAATTACTCAAAATTCTTAACTCGCCGAGAAAATCATTTTGTTCCGCAATGAATGTCTGGCAAAAAATAGTAAATGTTGATGCAAGCCGTTCTGAAACCAACCGGCAAATTACTCAAAATGCTTAACTCGCCGAGATAATCACTTTTTACCCAGAATGAAAGTTTGGCAAAAAATAGTAAATGTTGATGCAAGCCGTTCTGAAACCAATCGGCAAATTACTCAAAATACTTAACTCGCCGAGAAAATCACTTTTGTTCCACAATAAATGTCTGTCAAAAAATAGTTCATTTTGATTCAAGGCGTTCTGAAACCAATCGGCAAATTACTCAAAATGTTTAACTCGCCGTGAAAATCACTTTTGTTCCACAATGAATGGCTGGCAAAAAATATTTAATTGTGATGCAAGCCGTTCTGAAACAAATCGGCAAATTACTCAAAATGCTTAACTCGCCGAGAAAATCACTTTTGTTCCACAATGAATGCCTGGCAATAAATAGTTAATTGTGACGCAAGCCGTTCTGAAACCAATCGGCAAATGACTCAAAATTCTTAACTCGCCGAGAAAATCACTTTTTTCCCACAATGAATGCCTGGCAAAAAATAGTTAATTGTGACGCAAGCCGTTCTGAAACCAATCGGCAAATTACTCAAAATGCTTAACTCGCCGAGAAAATCACTTTTTTCCCACAATGAATGCCTGGCAAAAAATAGTTAATTGTGATGTAAGCCGTTCTGAAAGCAATCGGCAAATTACTCAAAATGCTTAACTCGCCGAGAAAATCACCCTTTTCCCACAATGAATGTCTAGCAAAAAATAGTAAATTTCAATGCAAGCCGTTCTGAAAGCAAGCGGCAAATTACTCAAAATGCTTAACTCGCCGAGAAATTCACTTTTGTTCCAAAATGAATGGCTGGCAAAAAATTGTTCATTTTGATGCAAGACGTTCTGAAACAAATCGGCAAATTACTCAAAAATCTTAACACGCCGAGAAAATCACTTTTGTTCCACAATGAATGCCTGGCAAAAAATAGTTTATTGTGACGCAAGCCGTTCTGAAACCAATCGGCAAATTACTCAAAATGCTTAACACGCCGAGAAAATCACTTTTGTTCCACAATGAATGACTTGCAAGATATAGTAAATTTCAATGCAAGGCGTTCTGAAACCAATCGGCAAATTACTCAAAATGCTTAACTCGCCGTGAAAATCACTTTTGTTCCACAATGAATGGCTGGCAAAAAATATTTAATTGTGATGCAAGCCGTTCTGAAACAAATCGGCAAATTACTCAAAATGCTTAACTCGCCGAGAAAATCACTTTTGTTCCACAATGAATGCCTGGCAATAAATAGTTAATTGTGACGCAAGCCGTTCTGAAACCAATCGGCAAATGACTCAAAATGCTTAACTCGCCGAGAAAATCACTTTTTTCCCACAATGAATGCCTGGCAAAAAATAGTTAATTGTGACGCAAGCCGTTCTGAAACCAATCGGCAAATTACTCAAAATGCTTAACTCGCCGAGAAAATCACTTTTTTCCCACAATGAATGCCTGGCAAAAAATAGTTAATTGTGATGCAATCCGTTCTGAAACCAATCGGCAAATTACTCAAAATGCTTAACTCGCCGAGAAAATCACCCTTTTCCCACAATGAATGTCTAGCAAAAAATAGTAAATTTCAATGCAAGCCGTTCTGAAAGCAAGCGGCAAATTACTCAAAATGCTTAACTCGCCGAGAAATTCACTTTTTTTCCAAAATGAATGGCTGGCAAAAAATTGTTCATTTTGATGCAAGACGTACTGAAACAAATCGGCAAATTACTCAAAAATCTTAACACGCCGAGAAAATCACTTTTGTTCCACAATGAATGCCTGGCAAAAAATAGTTTATTGTGACGCAAGCCGTTCTGAAACCAATCGGCAAATTACTCAAAATTCTTAACTCGCCGAGAAAATCATTTTGTTCCACAATGAATGTCTGGCAAAAAATAGTAAATGTTGATGCAAGCCGTTCTGAAACCAACCGGCAAATTACTCAAAATGCTTAACTCGCCGAGATAATCACTTTTTACCCAGAATGAAAGTTTGGCAAAAAATAGTAAATGTTGATGCAAGCCGTTCTGAAACCAATCGGCAAATTACTCAAAATACTTAACTCGCCGAGAAAATCACTTTTGTTCCACAATGAATGTCTGGCAAAAAGTAGTTTATTTTGATGCAAGCCGTTCTGAAACCAATCGGCAAATTACTCAAAATGCTTAACTGGCCGTGAAAATCACTTTTGTTCCGCAATGAATGCCTGGCAAAAAATAGTTAATTGTGATGCAAGACGTTCGGATACCAATCGGCAAATGACTCAAAATGCTTCACGCGCCGAGAAAATCACTTTTGTTCCACAATGAATGACTTGCAAGATATAGTAAATTTCAATGCAAGCCGTTCTGAAACCAATCGGCAAATGACTCAAAATGCTTCACGCGCCGAGAAAATCACTTTTGTTCCACAATGAATGACTTGCAAGATATAGTAAATTTCAATGCAAGCCGTTCTGAAACCAATCGGCAAATTACTCAAAATGCTTAACACGCCGAGAAAATCACTTTTGTTCCACAATGAATGCCTGGCAAAAAATAGTTAATTGTGACGCAAGCCGTTCTGAAACCAATCGGCAAATTACTCAAAATTCTTAACTCGCCGAGAAAATCATTTTGTTCCACAATGAATGTCTGGCAAAAAATAGTAAATGTTGATTCAAGCCGTTCTGAAACCAACCGGCAAATTACTCAAAATGCTTAACTCGCCGAGATAATCACTTTTTACCCAGAATGAAAGTTTGGCAAAAAATAGTAAATGTTGATGCAAGCCGTTCTGAAACCAATCGGCAAATGACTCAAAATGCTTCACGCGCCGAGAAAATCACTTTTGTTCCACAATGAATGACTTGCAAGATATAGTAAATTTCAATGCAAGCCGTTCTGAAACCAATCGGCAAATTACTCAAAATGCTTAAATCGCCGAGAAAATCACTTTTGTTCCACAATGAATGTCTGTCAAAAAATATTTCATTTTGATGCAAGGCGTTCTGAAACCAATCGGCAAATTACTCAAAATGCTTAACTCGCCGTGAAAACCACTTTTGTTCCACAATGAATGGCTGGCAAAAAATAGTTAATTGTGATGCAAGCCGTTCTGAAACAAATCGGCAAATTACTCAAAATGCTTAACTCGCCGAGAAAATCACTTTTGTTCCACAATGAATGCCTGGCAAAAAATAGTTAATTGTGACGCAAGCCGTTCTGAAACCAATCGGCAAATTACTCAAAATTCTTAACTCGCCGAGAAAATCACTTTTTCCCACAATGAATGCCTGGCAAAAAATAGTTAATTGTGATGCAAGCCGTTCTGAAACCAATCGGCAAATTACTCAAAATGCTTAACTCGCCGAGAAAATCACCTTTTTCCCACAATGAATGCCTGGCAAAAAATAGTAAATTTCAATTCAAGCCGTTCTGAAAGCAAGCGGCAAATTACTCAAAATGCTTAACTCGCCGAGAAATTCACTTTTTTTCCAAAATGAATGGCTGGCAAAAAATTGTTCATTTTGATGCAAGACGTTCTGAAACCAATCGGCAAATTACTCAAAATGCTTAACTCGCCGAGAAAATCACTTTTGTTCCACAATGAATGCCTGGCAAAAAATAGTTAATTGTGATGCAAGCCGTTCTGAAACCAACCGGCAAATTACTCAAAATGCTTAACTCGCCGAGATAATCACTTTTTATCCAGAATGAAAGTTTGACAAAAAATAGTAAATGTTGATGCAAGCCGTTCTGAAACCAATCGGCAAATTACTCAAAATACTTAACTCGCCGAGAAAATCACTTTTGTTCCACAATGAATGCTTGGCAAAAAATAGTTAATTGTGATGCAAGCCGTTCTGAAACCAATCGGCAAATTACTCAAAATGCTTCACGCGCCGAGAAAATCACTTTTGTTCCACAATGAATGACTTGCAAGATATAGTAAATTTCAATGCAAGCCGTTCTGAAACCAATCGGCAAATTACTCAAAATGCTTAACACGCCGAGAAAATCACTTTTGTTCCACAATGAATGCCTGGCAAAAAATAGTTAATTGTGATGCAAGCCGTTCTGAAACCAATCGGCAAATTACTCAAAATTCTTAATCGCCGAGAAAATCATTTTGATCCACAATGAATGTCTGGCAAAAAATAGTAAATGTTGATGCAAGCCGTTCTGAAACCAACCGGCAAATTACTCAAAATGCTTAACTCGCCTAGATAATCACTTTTTACCCAGAATGAAAGTTTGGCAAAAAATAGTAAATGTTGATGCAAGCCGTTCTGAAACCAATCGGCAAATTACTCAAAATACTTAACTCGCCGAGAAAATCACTTTTGTTCCACAATAAATGTCTGTCAAAAAATAGTTCATTTTGATGCAAGGCGTTCTGAAACCAATCGGCAAATTACTCAAAATGCTTAACTCGCCGTGAAAATCACTTTTGTTCCACAATGAATGGCTGGCAAAAAATATTTAATTGTGATGCAAGCCGTTCTGAAACAAATCGGCAAATTACTCAAAATGCTTAACTCGCCGAGAAAATCACTTTTGTTCCACAATAAATGTCTGTCAAAAAATAGTTCATTTTGATGCAAGGCGTTCTGAAACCAATCGGCAAATTACTCAAAATGCTTAACTCGCCGTGAAAATCACTTTTGTTCCACAATGAATGGCTGGCAAAAAATATTTAATTGTGATGCAAGCCGTTCTGAAACAAATCGGCAAATTACTCAAAATGCTTAACTCGCCGAGAAAATCACTTTTGTTCCACAATAAATGTCTGTCAAAAAATAGTTCATTTTGATGCAAGGCGTTCTGAAACCAATCGGCAAATTACTCAAAATGCTTAACTCGCCGTGAAAATCACTTTTGTTCCACAATGAATGGCTGGCAAAAAATATTTAATTGTGATGCAAGCCGTTCTGAAACAAATCGGCAAATTACTCAAAATGCTTAACTCGCCGAGAAAATCACTTTTGTTCCACAATGAATGCCTGGCAATAAATAGTTAATTGTGACGCAAGCCGTTCTGAAACCAATCGGCAAATGACTCAAAATGCTTAACTCGCCGAGAAAATCACTTTTTTCCCACAATGAATGCCTGGCAAAAAATAGTTAATTGTGACGCAAGCCGTTCTGAAACCAATCGGCAAATTACTCAAAATGCTTAACTCGCCGAGAAAATCACTTTTTTCCCACAATGAATGCCTGGCAAAAAATAGTTAATTGTGATGCAATCCGTTCTGAAACCAATCGGCAAATTACTCAAAATGCTTAACTCGCCGAGAAAATCACCCTTTTCCCACAATGAATGTCTAGCAAAAAATAGTAAATTTCAATGCAAGCCGTTCTGAAAGCAAGCGGCAAATTACTCAAAATGCTTAACTCGCCGAGAAATTCACTTTTTTTCCAAAATGAATGGCTGGCAAAAAATTGTTCATTTTGATGCAAGACGTACTGAAACAAATCGGCAAATTACTCAAAAATCTTAACACGCCGAGAAAATCACTTTTGTTCCACAATGAATGCCTGGCAAAAAATAGTTTATTGTGACGCAAGCCGTTCTGAAACCAATCGGCAAATTACTCAAAATTCTTAACTCGCCGAGAAAATCATTTTGTTCCACAATGAATGTCTGGCAAAAAATAGTAAATGTTGATGCAAGCCGTTCTGAAACCAACCGGCAAATTACTCAAAATGCTTAACTCGCCGAGATAATCACTTTTTACCCAGAATGAAAGTTTGGCAAAAAATAGTAAATGTTGATGCAAGCCGTTCTGAAACCAATCGGCAAATTACTCAAAATACTTAACTCGCCGAGAAAATCACTTTTGTTCCACAATGAATGTCTGGCAAAAAGTAGTTTATTTTGATGCAAGCCGTTCTGAAACCAATCGGCAAATTACTCAAAATGCTTAACTGGCCGTGAAAATCACTTTTGTTCCGCAATGAATGCCTGGCAAAAAATAGTTAATTGTGATGCAAGACGTTCGGATACCAATCGGCAAATGACTCAAAATGCTTCACGCGCCGAGAAAATCACTTTTGTTCCACAATGAATGACTTGCAAGATATAGTAAATTTCAATGCAAGCCGTTCTGAAACCAATCGGCAAATGACTCAAAATGCTTCACGCGCCGAGAAAATCACTTTTGTTCCACAATGAATGACTTGCAAGATATAGTAAATTTCAATGCAAGCCGTTCTGAAACCAATCGGCAAATTACTCAAAATGCTTAACACGCCGAGAAAATCACTTTTGTTCCACAATGAATGCCTGGCAAAAAATAGTTAATTGTGACGCAAGCCGTTCTGAAACCAATCGGCAAATTACTCAAAATTCTTAACTCGCCGAGAAAATCATTTTGTTCCACAATGAATGTCTGGCAAAAAATAGTAAATGTTGATTCAAGCCGTTCTGAAACCAACCGGCAAATTACTCAAAATGCTTAACTCGCCGAGATAATCACTTTTTACCCAGAATGAAAGTTTGGCAAAAAATAGTAAATGTTGATGCAAGCCGTTCTGAAACCAATCGGCAAATGACTCAAAATGCTTCACGCGCCGAGAAAATCACTTTTGTTCCACAATGAATGACTTGCAAGATATAGTAAATTTCAATGCAAGCCGTTCTGAAACCAATCGGCAAATTACTCAAAATGCTTAAATCGCCGAGAAAATCACTTTTGTTCCACAATGAATGTCTGTCAAAAAATATTTCATTTTGATGCAAGGCGTTCTGAAACCAATCGGCAAATTACTCAAAATGCTTAACTCGCCGTGAAAACCACTTTTGTTCCACAATGAATGGCTGGCAAAAATTAGTTAATTGTGATGCAAGCCGTTCTGAAACAAATCGGCAAATTACTCAAAATGCTTAACTCGCCGAGAAAATCACTTTTGTTCCACAATGAATGCCTGGCAAAAAATAGTTAATTGTGACGCAAGCCGTTCTGAAACCAATCGGCAAATTACTCAAAATTCTTAACTCGCCGAGAAAATCACTTTTTCCCACAATGAATGCCTGGCAAAAAATAGTTAATTGTGATGCAAGCCGTTCTGAAACCAATCGGCAAATTACTCAAAATGCTTAACTCGCCGAGAAAATCACCTTTTTCCCACAATGAATGCCTGGCAAAAAATAGTAAATTTCAATTCAAGCCGTTCTGAAAGCAAGCGGCAAATTACTCAAAATGCTTAAATTGCCGAGAAATTCACTTTTTTTCCAAAATGAATGGCTGGCAAAAAATTGTTCATTTTGATGCAAGACGTTCTGAAACCAATCGGCAAATTACTCAAAATGCTTAACTCGCCGAGAAAATCACTTTTGTTCCACAATGAATGCCTGGCAAAAAATAGTTAATTGTGATGCAAGCCGTTCTGAAACCAACCGGCAAATTACTCAAAATGCTTAACTCGCCGAGATAATCACTTTTTATCCAGAATGAAAGTTTGACAAAAAATAGTAAATGTTGATGCAAGCCGTTCTGAAACCAATCGGCAAATTACTCAAAATACTTAACTCGCCGAGAAAATCACTTTTGTTCCACAATGAATGCTTGGCAAAAAATAGTTAATTGTGATGCAAGCCGTTCTGAAACCAATCGGCAAATTACTCAAAATGCTTCACGCGCCGAGAAAATCACTTTTGTTCCACAATGAATGACTTGCAAGATATAGTAAATTTCAATGCAAGCCGTTCTGAAACCAATCGGCAAATTACTCAAAATGCTTAACACGCCGAGAAAATCACTTTTGTTCCACAATGAATGCCTGGCAAAAAATAGTTAATTGTGATGCAAGCCGTTCTGAAACCAATCGGCAAATTACTCAAAATTCTTAATCGCCGAGAAAATCATTTTGATCCACAATGAATGTCTGGCAAAAAATAGTAAATGTTGATGCAAGCCGTTCTGAAACCAACCGGCAAATTACTCAAAATGCTTAACTCGCCTAGATAATCACTTTTTACCCAGAATGAAAGTTTGGCAAAAAATAGTAAATGTTGATGCAAGCCGTTCTGAAACCAATCGGCAAATTACTCAAAATACTTAACTCGCCGAGAAAATCACTTTTGTTCCACAATAAATGTCTGTCAAAAAATAGTTCATTTTGATGCAAGGCGTTCTGAAACCAATCGGCAAATTACTCAAAATGCTTAACTCGCCGTGAAAATCACTTTTGTTCCACAATGAATGGCTGGCAAAAAATATTTAATTGTGATGCAAGCCGTTCTGAAACAAATCGGCAAATTACTCAAAATGCTTAACTCGCCGAGAAAATCACTTTTGTTCCACAATCAATGCCTGGCAAAAAATAGTTAATTGTGACGCAAGCCGTTCTGAAACCAATCGGCAAATGACTCAAAATGCTTAACTCGCCGAGAAAATCACTTTTTTCACACAATGAATGCCTGGCAAAAAATAGTTAATTGTGACGCAAGCCGTTCTGAAACCAATCTGCAAATTACTCAAAATGCTTAACTCGCCGAGAAAATCACTTTTTTCCCACAATGAATGCCTGGCAAAAAATAGTTAATTGTGATGCAAGCCGTTCTGAAACCAATCGGCAAATTACTCAAAATGCTTAACTCGCCGAAAAAATCACCCTTTTCCCACAATGAATGTCTAGCAAAAAATAGTAAATTTCAATGCAAGCCGTTCTGAAAGCAAGCGGCAAATTACTCAAAATGCTTAACTCGCCGAGAAATTCACTTTTTTTCCAAAATGAATGGCTGGCAAAAAATTGTTCATTTTGTTGCAAGACGTTCTGAAACAAATCGGCAAATTACTCAAAAATCTTAACACGCCGAGAAAATCACTTTTGTTCCACAATGAATGCCTGGCAGAAAATAGTTTATTGTGACGCAAGCCGTTCTGAAACCAATCGGCAAATTACTCAAAATTCTTAACTCGCCGAGAAAATCATTTTGATCCACAATGAATGTCTGGCAAAAAATAGTAAATGTTGATGCAAGCCGTTCTGAAACCAACCGGCAAATTACTCAAAATGCTTAACTCGCCGAGATAATCACTTTTTACCCAGAATGAAAGTTTGGCAAAAAATAGTAAATGTTGATGCAAGCCGTTCTGAAACCAATCGGCAAATTACTCCAAATACTTAACTCGCCGAGAAAATCACTTTTGTTCCACAATAAATGTCTGTCAAAAAATAGTTCATTTTGATGCAAGGCGTTCTGAAACCAATCGGCAAATTACTCAAAATGCTTAACTCGCCGTGAAAATCACTTTTGTTCCACAATGAATGGCTGGCAAAAAATATTTAATTGTGATGCAAGCCGTTCTGAAACAAATCGGCAAATTACTCAAAATGCTTAACTCGCCGAGAAAATCACTTTTGTTCCACAATGAATGCCTGGCAAAAAATAGTTAATTGTGACGCAAGCCGTTCTGAAACGAATCGGCAAATGACTCAAAATGCTTAACTCGCCGAGAAAATCACTTTTGTTCCACAATGAATGCCTGGCAAAAAATAGTTAATTGTGATGCAAGCCGTTCTGAAACCAACCGGCAAATTACTCAAAATGCTTAACTCGCCGAGATAATCACTTTTTATCCAGAATGAAAGTTTGACAAAAAATAGTAAATGTTGATGCAAGCCGTTCTGAAACCAATCGGCAAATTACTCAAAATACTTAACTCGCCGAGAAAATCACTTTTGTTCCACAATGAATGCTTGGCAAAAAATAGTTAATTGTGATGCAAGCCGTTCTGAAACCAATCGGCAAATTACTCAAAATGCTTCACGCGCCGAGAAAATCACTTTTGTTCCACAATGAATGACTTGCAAGATATAGTAAATTTCAATGCAAGCCGTTCTGAAACCAATCGGCAAATTACTCAAAATGCTTAACACGCCGAGAAAATCACTTTTGTTCCACAATGAATGCCTGGCAAAAAATAGTTAATTGTGATGCAAGCCGTTCTGAAACCAATCGGCAAATTACTCAAAATTCTTAATCGCCGAGAAAATCATTTTGATCCACAATGAATGTCTGGCAAAAAATAGTAAATGTTGATGCAAGCCGTTCTGAAACCAACCGGCAAATTACTCAAAATGCTTAACTCGCCTAGATAATCACTTTTTACCCAGAATGAAAGTTTGGCAAAAAATAGTAAATGTTGATGCAAGCCGTTCTGAAACCAATCGGCAAATTACTCAAAATACTTAACTCGCCGAGAAAATCACTTTTGTTCCACAATAAATGTCTGTCAAAAAATAGTTCATTTTGATGCAAGGCGTTCTGAAACCAATCGGCAAATTACTCAAAATGCTTAACTCGCCGTGAAAATCACTTTTGTTCCACAATGAATGGCTGGCAAAAAATATTTAATTGTGATGCAAGCCGTTCTGAAACAAATCGGCAAATTACTCAAAATGCTTAACTCGCCGAGAAAATCACTTTTGTTCCACAATAAATGTCTGTCAAAAAATAGTTCATTTTGATGCAAGGCGTTCTGAAACCAATCGGCAAATTACTCAAAATGCTTAACTCGCCGTGAAAATCACTTTTGTTCCACAATGAATGGCTGGCAAAAAATATTTAATTGTGATGCAAGCCGTTCTGAAACAAATCGGCAAATTACTCAAAATGCTTAACTCGCCGAGAAAATCACTTTTGTTCCACAATAAATGTCTGTCAAAAAATAGTTCATTTTGATGCAAGGCGTTCTGAAACCAATCGGCAAATTACTCAAAATGCTTAACTCGCCGTGAAAATCACTTTTGTTCCACAATGAATGGCTGGCAAAAAATATTTAATTGTGATGCAAGCCGTTCTGAAACAAATCGGCAAATTACTCAAAATGCTTAACTCGCCGAGAAAATCACTTTTGTTCCACAATGAATGCCTGGCAATAAATAGTTAATTGTGACGCAAGCCGTTCTGAAACCAATCGGCAAATGACTCAAAATGCTTAACTCGCCGAGAAAATCACTTTTTTCCCACAATGAATGCCTGGCAAAAAATAGTTAATTGTGACGCAAGCCGTTCTGAAACCAATCGGCAAATTACTCAAAATGCTTAACTCGCCGAGAAAATCACTTTTTTCCCACAATGAATGCCTGGCAAAAAATAGTTAATTGTGATGCAATCCGTTCTGAAACCAATCGGCAAATTACTCAAAATGCTTAACTCGCCGAGAAAATCACCCTTTTCCCACAATGAATGTCTAGCAAAAAATAGTAAATTTCAATGCAAGCCGTTCTGAAAGCAAGCGGCAAATTACTCAAAATGCTTAACTCGCCGAGAAATTCACTTTTTTTCCAAAATGAATGGCTGGCAAAAAATTGTTCATTTTGATGCAAGACGTACTGAAACAAATCGGCAAATTACTCAAAAATCTTAACACGCCGAGAAAATCACTTTTGTTCCACAATGAATGCCTGGCAAAAAATAGTTTATTGTGACGCAAGCCGTTCTGAAACCAATCGGCAAATTACTCAAAATTCTTAACTCGCCGAGAAAATCATTTTGTTCCACAATGAATGTCTGGCAAAAAATAGTAAATGTTGATGCAAGCCGTTCTGAAACCAACCGGCAAATTACTCAAAATGCTTAACTCGCCGAGATAATCACTTTTTACCCAGAATGAAAGTTTGGCAAAAAATAGTAAATGTTGATGCAAGCCGTTCTGAAACCAATCGGCAAATTACTCAAAATACTTAACTCGCCGAGAAAATCACTTTTGTTCCACAATGAATGTCTGGCAAAAAGTAGTTTATTTTGATGCAAGCCGTTCTGAAACCAATCGGCAAATTACTCAAAATGCTTAACTGGCCGTGAAAATCACTTTTGTTCCGCAATGAATGCCTGGCAAAAAATAGTTAATTGTGATGCAAGACGTTCGGATACCAATCGGCAAATGACTCAAAATGCTTCACGCGCCGAGAAAATCACTTTTGTTCCACAATGAATGACTTGCAAGATATAGTAAATTTCAATGCAAGCCGTTCTGAAACCAATCGGCAAATGACTCAAAATGCTTCACGCGCCGAGAAAATCACTTTTGTTCCACAATGAATGACTTGCAAGATATAGTAAATTTCAATGCAAGCCGTTCTGAAACCAATCGGCAAATTACTCAAAATGCTTAACACGCCGAGAAAATCACTTTTGTTCCACAATGAATGCCTGGCAAAAAATAGTTAATTGTGACGCAAGCCGTTCTGAAACCAATCGGCAAATTACTCAAAATTCTTAACTCGCCGAGAAAATCATTTTGTTCCACAATGAATGTCTGGCAAAAAATAGTAAATGTTGATTCAAGCCGTTCTGAAACCAACCGGCAAATTACTCAAAATGCTTAACTCGCCGAGATAATCACTTTTTACCCAGAATGAAAGTTTGGCAAAAAATAGTAAATGTTGATGCAAGCCGTTCTGAAACCAATCGGCAAATGACTCAAAATGCTTCACGCGCCGAGAAAATCACTTTTGTTCCACAATGAATGACTTGCAAGATATAGTAAATTTCAATGCAAGCCGTTCTGAAACCAATCGGCAAATTACTCAAAATGCTTAAATCGCCGAGAAAATCACTTTTGTTCCACAATGAATGTCTGTCAAAAAATATTTCATTTTGATGCAAGGCGTTCTGAAACCAATCGGCAAATTACTCAAAATGCTTAACTCGCCGTGAAAACCACTTTTGTTCCACAATGAATGGCTGGCAAAAAATAGTTAATTGTGATGCAAGCCGTTCTGAAACAAATCGGCAAATTACTCAAAATGCTTAACTCGCCGAGAAAATCACTTTTGTTCCACAATGAATGCCTGGCAAAAAATAGTTAATTGTGACGCAAGCCGTTCTGAAACCAATCGGCAAATTACTCAAAATTCTTAACTCGCCGAGAAAATCACTTTTTCCCACAATGAATGCCTGGCAAAAAATAGTTAATTGTGATGCAAGCCGTTCTGAAACCAATCGGCAAATTACTCAAAATGCTTAACTCGCCGAGAAAATCACCTTTTTCCCACAATGAATGCCTGGCAAAAAATAGTAAATTTCAATTCAAGCCGTTCTGAAAGCAAGCGGCAAATTACTCAAAATGCTTAAATTGCCGAGAAATTCACTTTTTTTCCAAAATGAATGGCTGGCAAAAAATTGTTCATTTTGATGCAAGACGTTCTGAAACCAATCGGCAAATTACTCAAAATGCTTAACTCGCCGAGAAAATCACTTTTGTTCCACAATGAATGCCTGGCAAAAAATAGTTAATTGTGATGCAAGCCGTTCTGAAACCAACCGGCAAATTACTCAAAATGCTTAACTCGCCGAGATAATCACTTTTTATCCAGAATGAAAGTTTGACAAAAAATAGTAAATGTTGATGCAAGCCGTTCTGAAACCAATCGGCAAATTACTCAAAATACTTAACTCGCCGAGAAAATCACTTTTGTTCCACAATGAATGCTTGGCAAAAAATAGTTAATTGTGATGCAAGCCGTTCTGAAACCAATCGGCAAATTACTCAAAATGCTTCACGCGCCGAGAAAATCACTTTTGTTCCACAATGAATGACTTGCAAGATATAGTAAATTTCAATGCAAGCCGTTCTGAAACCAATCGGCAAATTACTCAAAATGCTTAACACGCCGAGAAAATCACTTTTGTTCCACAATGAATGCCTGGCAAAAAATAGTTAATTGTGATGCAAGCCGTTCTGAAACCAATCGGCAAATTACTCAAAATTCTTAATCGCCGAGAAAATCATTTTGATCCACAATGAATGTCTGGCAAAAAATAGTAAATGTTGATGCAAGCCGTTCTGAAACCAACCGGCAAATTACTCAAAATGCTTAACTCGCCTAGATAATCACTTTTTACCCAGAATGAAAGTTTGGCAAAAAATAGTAAATGTTGATGCAAGCCGTTCTGAAACCAATCGGCAAATTACTCAAAATACTTAACTCGCCGAGAAAATCACTTTTGTTCCACAATAAATGTCTGTCAAAAAATAGTTCATTTTGATGCAAGGCGTTCTGAAACCAATCGGCAAATTACTCAAAATGCTTAACTCGCCGTGAAAATCACTTTTGTTCCACAATGAATGGCTGGCAAAAAATATTTAATTGTGATGCAAGCCGTTCTGAAACAAATCGGCAAATTACTCAAAATGCTTAACTCGCCGAGAAAATCACTTTTGTTCCACAATCAATGCCTGGCAAAAAATAGTTAATTGTGACGCAAGCCGTTCTGAAACCAATCGGCAAATGACTCAAAATGCTTAACTCGCCGAGAAAATCACCCTTTTCCCACAATGAATGTCTAGTAAAAATTGTAAATTTCAATGCAAGCCGTTCTGAAAGCAAGCGGCAAATTACTCAAAATGCTTAACTCGCCGAGAAATTCACTTTTTTTCCAAAATGAATGGCTGGCAAAAAATTGTTCATTTTGATGCAAGACGTACTGAAACAAATCGGCAAATTACTCAAAAATCTTAACACGCCGAGAAAATCACTTTTGTTCCACAATGAATGCCTGGCAAAAAATAGTTTATTGTGACGCAAGCCGTTCTGAAACCAATCGGCAAATTACTCAAAATTCTTAACTCGCCGAGAAAATCATTTTGTTCCACAATGAATGTCTGGCAAAAAATAGTAAATGTTGATGCAAGCCGTTCTGAAACCAACCGGCAAATTACTCAAAATGCTTAACTCGCCGAGATAATCACTTTTTACCCAGAATGAAAGTTTGGCAAAAAATAGTAAATGTTGATGCAAGCCGTTCTGAAACCAATCGGCAAATTACTCAAAATACTTAACTCGCCGAGAAAATCACTTTTGTTCCACAATGAATGTCTGGCAAAAAGTAGTTTATTTTGATGCAAGCCGTTCTGAAACCAATCGGCAAATTACTCAAAATGCTTAACTGGCCGTGAAAATCACTTTTGTTCCGCAATGAATGCCTGGCAAAAAATAGTTAATTGTGATGCAAGACGTTCGGATACCAATCGGCAAATGACTCAAAATGCTTCACGCGCCGAGAAAATCACTTTTGTTCCACAATGAATGACTTGCAAGATATAGTAAATTTCAATGCAAGCCGTTCTGAAACCAATCGGCAAATGACTCAAAATGCTTCACGCGCCGAGAAAATCACTTTTGTTCCACAATGAATGACTTGCAAGATATAGTAAATTTCAATGCAAGCCGTTCTGAAACCAATCGGCAAATTACTCAAAATGCTTAACACGCCGAGAAAATCACTTTTGTTCCACAATGAATGCCTGGCAAAAAATAGTTAATTGTGACGCAAGCCGTTCTGAAACCAATCGGCAAATTACTCAAAATTCTTAACTCGCCGAGAAAATCATTTTGTTCCACAATGAATGTCTGGCAAAAAATAGTAAATGTTGATTCAAGCCGTTCTGAAACCAACCGGCAAATTACTCAAAATGCTTAACTCGCCGAGATAATCACTTTTTATCCAGAATGAAAGTTTGGCAAAAAATAGTAAATGTTGATGCAAGCCGTTCTGAAACCAATCGGCAAATGACTCAAAATGCTTCACGCGCCGAGAAAATCACTTTTGTTCCACAATGAATGACTTGCAAGATATAGTAAATTTCAATGCAAGCCGTTCTGAAACCAATCGGCAAATTACTCAAAATGCTTAAATCGCCGAGAAAATCACTTTTGTTCCACAATGAATGTCTGTCAAAAAATATTTCATTTTGATGCAAGGCGTTCTGAAACCAATCGGCAAATTACTCAAAATGCTTAACTCGCCGTGAAAACCACTTTTGTTCCACAATGAATGGCTGGCAAAAAATAGTTAATTGTGATGCAAGCCGTTCTGAAACAAATCGGCAAATTACTCAAAATGCTTAACTCGCCGAGAAAATCACTTTTGTTCCACAATGAATGCCTGGCAAAAAATAGTTAATTGTGACGCAAGCCGTTCTGAAACCAATCGGCAAATTACTCAAAATTCTTAACTCGCCGAGAAAATCACTTTTTCCCACAATGAATGCCTGGCAAAAAATAGTTAATTGTGATGCAAGCCGTTCTGAAACCAATCGGCAAATTACTCAAAATGCTTAACTCGCCGAGAAAATCACCTTTTTCCCACAATGAATGCCTGGCAAAAAATAGTAAATTTCAATTCAAGCCGTTCTGAAAGCAAGCGGCAAATTACTCAAAATGCTTAAATTGCCGAGAAATTCACTTTTTTTCCAAAATGAATGGCTGGCAAAAAATTGTTCATTTTGATGCAAGACGTTCTGAAACCAATCGGCAAATTACTCAAAATGCTTAACTCGCCGAGAAAATCACTTTTGTTCCACAATGAATGCCTGGCAAAAAATAGTTAATTGTGATGCAAGCCGTTCTGAAACCAACCGGCAAATTACTCAAAATGCTTAACTCGCCGAGATAATCACTTTTTATCCAGAATGAAAGTTTGACAAAAAATAGTAAATGTTGATGCAAGCCGTTCTGAAACCAATCGGCAAATTACTCAAAATACTTAACTCGCCGAGAAAATCACTTTTGTTCCACAATGAATGCTTGGCAAAAAATAGTTAATTGTGATGCAAGCCGTTCTGAAACCAATCGGCAAATTACTCAAAATGCTTCACGCGCCGAGAAAATCACTTTTGTTCCACAATGAATGACTTGCAAGATATAGTAAATTTCAATGCAAGCCGTTCTGAAACCAATCGGCAAATTACTCAAAATGCTTAACACGCCGAGAAAATCACTTTTGTTCCACAATGAATGCCTGGCAAAAAATAGTTAATTGTGATGCAAGCCGTTCTGAAACCAATCGGCAAATTACTCAAAATTCTTAATCGCCGAGAAAATCATTTTGATCCACAATGAATGTCTGGCAAAAAATAGTAAATGTTGATGCAAGCCGTTCTGAAACCAACCGGCAAATTACTCAAAATGCTTAACTCGCCTAGATAATCACTTTTTACCCAGAATGAAAGTTTGGCAAAAAATAGTAAATGTTGATGCAAGCCGTTCTGAAACCAATCGGCAAATTACTCAAAATACTTAACTCGCCGAGAAAATCACTTTTGTTCCACAATAAATGTCTGTCAAAAAATAGTTCATTTTGATGCAAGGCGTTCTGAAACCAATCGGCAAATTACTCAAAATGCTTAACTCGCCGTGAAAATCACTTTTGTTCCACAATGAATGGCTGGCAAAAAATATTTAATTGTGATGCAAGCCGTTCTGAAACAAATCGGCAAATTACTCAAAATGCTTAACTCGCCGAGAAAATCACTTTTGTTCCACAATCAATGCCTGGCAAAAAATAGTTAATTGTGACGCAAGCCGTTCTGAAACCAATCGGCAAATGACTCAAAATGCTTAACTCGCCGAGAAAATCACTTTTTTCACACAATGAATGCCTGGCAAAAAATAGTTAATTGTGACGCAAGCCGTTCTGAAACCAATCGGCAAATTACTCAAAATGCTTAACTCGCCGAGAAAATCACTTTTTTCCCACAATGAATGCCTGGCAAAAAATAGTTAATTGTGATGCAAGCCGTTCTGAAACCAATCGGCAAATTACTCAAAATGCTTAACTCGCCGAAAAAATCACCCTTTTCCCACAATGAATGTCTAGCAAAAAATAGTAAATTTCAATGCAAGCCGTTCTGAAAGCAAGCGGCAAATTACTCAAAATGCTTAACTCGCCGAGAAATTCACTTTTTTTCCAAAATGAATGGCTGGCAAAAAATTGTTCATTTTGTTGCAAGACGTTCTGAAACAAATCGGCAAATTACTCAAAAATCTTAACACGCCGAGAAAATCACTTTTGTTCCACAATGAATGCCTGGCAGAAAATAGTTTATTGTGACGCAAGCCGTTCTGAAACCAATCGGCAAATTACTCAAAATTCTTAACTCGCCGAGAAAATCATTTTGATCCACAATGAATGTCTGGCAAAAAATAGTAAATGTTGATGCAAGCCGTTCTGAAACCAACCGGCAAATTACTCAAAATGCTTAACTCGCCGAGATAATCACTTTTTACCCAGAATGAAAGTTTGGCAAAAAATAGTAAATGTTGATGCAAGCCGTTCTGAAACCAATCGGCAAATTACTCCAAATACTTAACTCGCCGAGAAAATCACTTTTGTTCCACAATAAATGTCTGTCAAAAAATAGTTCATTTTGATGCAAGGCGTTCTGAAACCAATCGGCAAATTACTCAAAATGCTTAACTCGCCGTGAAAATCACTTTTGTTCCACAATGAATGGCTGGCAAAAAATATTTAATTGTGATGCAAGCCGTTCTGAAACAAATCGGCAAATTACTCAAAATGCTTAACTCGCCGAGAAAATCACTTTTGTTCCACAATGAATGCCTGGCAAAAAATAGTTAATTGTGACGCAAGCCGTTCTGAAACGAATCGGCAAATGACTCAAAATGCTTAACTCGCCGAGAAAATCACTTTTTTCCCACAATGAATGCCTGGCAAAAAATAGTTAATTGTGACGCAAGCCGTTCTGAAACCAATCGGCAAATTACTCAAAATGCTTAACTCGCCGAGAAAATCACTTTTTTCCCACAATGAATGCCTGGCAAAAAATAGTTAATTGTGATGCAAGCCGTTCTGAAACCAATCGGCAAATTACTCAAAATGCTTAACTCGCCGAAAAAATCACCCTTTTCCCACAATGAATGTCTAGCAAAAAATAGTAAATTTCAATGCAAGCCGTTCTGAAAGCAAGCGGCAAATTACTCAAAATGCTTAATTCGCCGAGAAATTCACTTTTTTTCCAAAATGAATGGCTGGCAAAAAATTGTTCATTTTGTTGCAAGACGTTCTGAAACAAATCGGCAAATTACTCAAAAATCTTAACACGCCGAGAAAATCACTTTTGTTCCACAATGAATGCCTGGCAGAAAATAGTTTATTGTGACGCAAGCCGTTCTGAAACCAATCGGCAAATTACTCAAAATTCTTAACTCGCCGAGAAAATCATTTTGTTCCACAATGAATATCTGGCAAAAAATAGTAAATGTTGATGCAAGCCGTTCTGAAACCAACCGGCAAATTACTCAAAATGCTTAACTCGCCGAGATAATCACTTTTGTTCCACAATGAATGTCTGGCATAAAGTAGTTTATTTTGATGCAAGCCGTTCTGAAACCAATCGGCAAATTACTCAAAATGCTTAACTGGCCGTGAAAATCACTTTTGTTCCTCAATGAATGCCTGGCAAAAAATAGTTAATTGTGATGCAAGACGTTCTGAAACCAATCGGCAAATGACTCAAAATTCTTAACTCGCCGAGAAAATCATTTTGTTCCACAATGAATGTCTGGCAAAAAATAGTAAATGTTGATGCAAGCCGTTCTGAAACCAACCGGCAAATTACTCAAAATGCTTAACTCGCCGAGATAATCACTTTTTACCCAGAATGAAAGTTTGGCAAAAAATAGTAAATGTTGATGCAAGCCGTTCTGAAACCAATCGGCAAATGACTCAAAATGCTTCACGCGCCGAGAAAATCACTTTTGTTCCGCAATGAATGGCTGGCAAAAAATAGTTCATTTTGATGCAAGGCGTTCTGAAACCAATCGGCAAATTACTCAAAATGCTTATCGCGCCGTGAAAACCACTTTTGTTCCACAATGAATGGCTGGCAAAAAATAGTTAATTGTGATGCAAGCCGTTCTGAAACAAATCGGCAAATTACTCAAAATGCTTAACTCGCCGAGGAAATCACTTTTGTTCCACAATGAATGCCTGGCAAAAAATAGTTAATTGTGACGCAAGCCGTTCTGAAACCAATCGGCAAATTACTCAAAATTCTTAACTCGCCGAGAAAATCACTTTTTTCCCACAATGAATGCCTGGCAAAAAATAGTTAATTGTGATGCAAGCCGTTCTGAAACCAATCGGCAAATTACTCAAAATGCTTAACTCGCCGTGAAAATCACCTTTTTCCCACAATGAATGTCTGGCAAAAAATAGTAAATTTCAATTCAAGCCGTTCTGAAAGCAAGCGGCAAATTACTCAAAATGCTTAACTCGCCGAGAAATTCGCTTTTTTTCCAAAATGAATGGCTGGCAAAAAATTGTTCATTTTGATGCAAGACGTTCTGAAACAAATCGGCAAATTACTCAAAATGCTTAACACGCCGAGAAAATCACTTTTGTTCCACAATGAATGACTTGCAAAAAATTCTTCATTTTGGCGCAAGACGTTCTGAAACCAATCGGCAAATTACTCAAAATGCTTAACTGGCCGTGAAAATCACTTTTGTTCCACAATGAAGGCCTGGCAAAAAATAGTTAATTCTGATGCAAGCCGTTCTGAAACCAATCGGCAAATGACTCAAAATGCTTCACGCGCCGAGAAAATCACTTTTGTTCCACAATGAATGACTTGCAAGATATAGTAAATTTCAATGCAAGCCGTTCTGAAACCAATCGGCAAATTACTCAAAATGCTTAACACGCCGAGAAAATCACTTTTGTTCCACAATGAATGCCTGGCAAAAAATAGTTAATTGTGACGCAAGCCGTTCTGAAACCAATCGGCAAATTACTCAAAATTCTTAACTCGCCGAGAAAATCATTTTGTTCCACAATGAATGTCTGGCAAAAAATAGTAAATGTTGATGCAAGCCGTTCTGAAACCAACCGGCAAATTACTCAAAATGCTTAACTCGCCGAGATAATCACTTTTTACCCAGAATGAAAGTTTGGCAAAAAATAGTAAATGTTGATGCAAGCCGCTCTGAAACCATTCGGCAAATGACTCAAAATGCTTCACGCGCCGAGAAAATCACTTTTGTTCCACAATGAATGACTTGCAAGATATAGTAAATTTCAATGCAAGCCGTTCTGAAACCAATCGGCAAATTACTCAAAATGCTTAAATCGCCGAGAACATCACTTTTGTTCCACAATGAATGTCTGTCAAAAAATATTTCATTTTGATGCAAGGCGTTCTGAAACCAATCGGCAAATTACTCAAAATGCTTATCGCGCCGTGAAAACCACTTTTGTTCCACAATGAATGGCTGGCAAAAAATAGTTAATTGTGATGCAAGCCGTTCTGAAACAAATCGGCAAATTACTGAAAATGCTTAACTCGCCGATGGAATCACTTTTGTTCCACAATGAATGCCTGGCAAAAAATAGTTAATTGTGACGCAAGCCGTTCTGAAACCAATCGGCAAATTACTCAAAATTCTTAACTCGCCGAGAAAATCACTTTTTTCCCACAATGAATGCCTGGCAAAAAATAGTTAATTGTGATGCAAGCCGTTCTGAAACCAATCGGCAAATTACTCAAAATGCTTAACTCGCCGTGAAAATCACCTTTTTCCCACAATGAATGTCTGGCAAAAAATAGTAAATTTCAATTCAAGCCGTTCTGAAAGCAAGCGGCAAATTACTCAAAATGCTTAACTCGCCGAGAAATTCGCTTTTTTTCCAAAATGAATGGCTGGCAAAAAATTATTCATTTTGATGCAAGACGTTCTGAAACAAATCGGCAAATTACTCAAAATGCTTAACACGCCGAGAAAATCACTTTTGTTCCACAATGAATGACTTGCAAAAAATTCTTCATTTTGGCGCAAGACGTTCTGAAATCAATCGGCAAATTACTCAAAATGCTTAACTGGCCGTGAAAATCACTTTTGTTCCACAATGAAGGCCTGGCAAAAAATAGTTAATTCTGATGCAAGCCGTTCTGAAACAAATCGGCTAATTACTCAAAATGCTTAACTCGCCGAGAAAATCACTTTTGTTCCACAATGAATGCCTGGCAAAAAATAGTTAATTGTGACGCAAGCCGTTCTGAAACCAATCGGCAAATTACTCAAAATGCTTAACTCGCCGAGAAAATCACCTTTTTCCCACAATGAATGTCTGGCAAAAAATAGTAAATTTCAATTCAAGCCGTTCTGAAAGCAAGCGGCAAATTACTCAAAATGCTTAATACGCCGAGAAATTCACTTTTTTTCCAAAATGAATAGCTGGCAAAAAATTGTTCATTTTGATGCAAGACGTTCTGAAACCAATCGGCAAATGACTCAAAATGCTTAACTCGCCGAGAAAATCACTTTTTTCCCACAATGAATGCCTGGCAAAAAATAGTTAATTGTGATGCAAGCCGTTCTGAAACCAATCGGCAAATTACTCAAAATGCTTAACTCGCCGAGAAAATCACCCTTTTCCCACAATGAATGTCTAGCAAAAAATAGTAAATTTCAAAGCAAGCCGTTCTGAAACCAATCGGCAAATTACTCAAAATGCTTAACGCGCCGAGAAAATCACTTTTGTTCCACAATGAATGTCTGGCAAAAAATAGTTAATTTTTGATGCAACACGTTCTGAAACCAATCGGCAAATTACTCAAAATGCTTAACGCGCCGAGAAAATCACTTTTGTTCCCCAATGAATGTCTGGCAAAAAATAGTAAACTGTAATGCAAGCCGTTGTGAAACCAATCGGCAAATTTCTCAAAATGCTTAACTCGCCGAGAAAATCACTTTTGTTCCACAATAAGTGTCTGTCAAAAAATAGTTCATTTTGATGCAAGGCGTTCTGAAACCAATCGGCAAATTACTCAAAATGCTTAACTCGCCGTGAAAATCACTTTTGTTCCACAATGAATGGCTGGCAAAAAATATTTAATTGTGATGCAAGCCGTTCTGAAACAAGTCGGCAAATTACTCAAAATGCTTAACTCGCCGAGAAAATCACTTTTGTTCCACAATGAATGCCTGGCAATAAATAGTTAATTGTGATGCAAGACGTTCTGAAACCAATCGGCAAATGACTCAAAATGCTTCACGCGCCGAGAAAATCACTTTTGTTCCACAATGAATGTCTGGCAAAAAGTAGTTTATTTTGATGCAAGCCGTTCTGAAACCAATCGGCAAATTACTCAAAATGCTTAACTGGCCGTGAAAATCACTTTTGTTCCACAATGAATGCCTGGCAAAAAATAGTTAATTGTGATGCAAGACGTTCTGAAACCAACCGGCAAATGACTCAAAATGCTTCACGCGCCGAGAAAATCACTTTTGTTCCACAATGAATGACTTGCAAGATATAGTAAATTTCAATGCAAGCCGTTCTGAAACCAATCGGCAAATTACTCAAAATGCTTAACACGCCGAGAAAATCACTTTTGTTCCACAATGAATGCCTGGCAAAAAATAGTTAATTGTGACGCAAGCCGTTCTGAAACCAATCGGCAAATTACTCAAAATTCTTAACTCGCCGAGAAAATCATTTTGTTCCGCAATGAATGTCTGGCAAAAAATAGTAAATGTTGATGCAAGCCGTTCTGAAACCAACCGGCAAATTACTCAAAATGCTTAACTCGCCGAGATAATCACTTTTTACCCAGAATGAAAGTTTGGCAAAAAATAGTAAATGTTGATGCAAGCCGTTCTGAAACCAATCGGCAAATTACTCAAAATACTTAACTCGCCGAGAAAATCACTTTTGTTCCACAATAAATGTCTGTCAAAAAATAGTTCATTTTGATGCAAGGCGTTCTGAAACCAATCGGCAAATTACTCAAAATGCTTAACTCGCCGTGAAAATCACTTTTGTTCCACAATGAATGGCTGGCAAAAAATATTTAATTGTGATGCAAGCCGTTCTGAAACAAATCGGCAAATTACTCAAAATGCTTAACTCGCCGAGAAAATCACTTTTGTTCCACAATGAATGCCTGGCAATAAATAGTTAATTGTGACGCAAGCCGTTCTGAAACCAATCGGCAAATGACTCAAAATGCTTAACTCGCCGAGAAAATCACTTTTTTCCCACAATGAATGCCTGGCAAAAAATAGTTAATTGTGACGCAAGCCGTTCTGAAACCAATCGGCAAATTACTCAAAATGCTTAACTCGCCGAGAAAATCACTTTTTTCCCACAATGAATGCCTGGCAAAAAATAGTTAATTGTGATGTAAGCCGTTCTGAAACCAATCGGCAAATTACTCAAAATGCTTAACTCGCCGAGAAAATCACCCTTTTCCCACAATGAATGTCTAGCAAAAAATAGTAAATTTCAATGCAAGCCGTTCTGAAAGCAAGCGGCAAATTACTCAAAATGCTTAACTCGCCGAGAAATTCACTTTTTTTCCAAAATGAATGGCTGGCAAAAAATTGTTCATTTTGATGCAAGACGTTCTGAAACAAATCGGCAAATTACTCAAAAATCTTAACACGCCGAGAAAATCACTTTTGTTCCACAATGAATGCCTGGCAAAAAATAGTTTATTGTGACGCAAGCCGTTCTGAAACCAATCGGCAAATTACTCAAAATGCTTAACACGCCGAGAAAATCACTTTTGTTCCACAATAAATGTCTGTCAAAAAATAGTTCATTTTGATGCAAGGCGTCGGTTTTGATGCAAAACCAATCGGCAAATTACTCAAAATGCTTAACTCGCCGTGAAAATCACTTTTGTTCCGCAATGAATGCCTGGCAAAAAATAGTTAATTGTGATGCAAGACGTTCTGAAACCAATCGGCAAATTACTCAAAATTCTTAACTCGCCGAGAAAATCATTTTGTTCCACAATGAATGTCTGGCAAAAAATAGTAAATGTTGATGCAAGCCGTTCTGAAACCAACCGGCAAATTACTCAAAATGCTTAACTCGCCGAGATAACCACTTTTTTCCCACAATGAATGTCTGGCAAAAAATAGTAAATTTCAATGCAAGCCGTTCTGAAACCAATTGGCAAATTACTCAAAATGCTTAACGCGCCGAGAAAATCACTCTTTTCCCACAATGAATGTCTGGCAAAAAATAGTTACTTTTGATGCAAGCCGTTCTGAAACCAATCGGCAAATTACTCAAAATGCTTAACTCGCCGAGAAAATCACTTTTGTTCCACAATGAATGTCTGGCAAAAAATAGTTAATTGTGATGCAAGCCGTTCTGAAACCAATCGGCTAATTACTCAAAATGCTTAAATCGCCGAGAAAATCACTTTTTTCCCACAATGAATGTCTGGCAAAAAATAGTAAATTTCTATGTAAGCCGTTCTGAAACCAATCGTCAAATTACTCAAAATGCTTAACTCGCCGAGAAAATCACTTTTGTTCCACAATGAATGCCTGGCAAAAAATAGTGAATTTCAATGCAAGTCGTTCTGAAACCAATCGGCAAATTACTCAAAATGCTAAACGCGTCGAGAAAATCACTTTTTTCCCCACAATGAATGTCTGGCAAAAAATAGTTAATTTAGATGCAAGACGTTCTGAAACCAATCGGCAAATTACTCAAAATGCTTAACTCGCCGAGAAAATCACTTTCTTTCCACAATGCATGTCTGGCAAAAAATAGCTAATTTCAATGCAAGCCGTTCTGAAACCAATCTGTAAATTACTCAAAATGCTTAACTGGCCAAGAAAACCACTTTTGTTCCACAATGAATGTCTGGCAAAAAATATTAAATTTCAATGCAAGCCGTTCTGAAACCAATCGGCAAATTACTCAAAATGCTTAACGCGCCGAGAAAATCACTTTTTTCCCACAATGAATGTCTGGCAAAAAATAGTTAATTTTGATGCAAGACGTTCTGAAACCAATCGGCAAATTACTCAAAATGCTTCACTCGCCGAGAAAATCACTTTCTTTCCACAATGAATGTCTGGCAAAAAATAGTTAATTTCAATGCAAGCCGTTCTGAAACCAATCTGCAAATTACTCAAAATGCTTAACGCGCCGAGAAAATCACCTTTTTCCCACAATGAATGTCTGGCAAAAAATAGTGAATTTCAATGCAAGTCGTTCTGAAACCAATCGACAAGTTGCTCAAAATGCTTAACTCGCCGAGAAAATCACTTTTGTTCCACAATGAATGCCTGGCAAAGAATATTTAATTGTGATGCAAGCCGTTCTGAAACCAATCGGCAAATTACTCAAAATGCTTATATCGCCGAGAAAATCACTTTTTTCCCACAATGAATGTCTGGCAAAAAATAGTAAATTGCAATGCTAGCCGTTCTGAAACCAATCGGCAAATTACTCAAAATGCTTAACTCGCCGAGAAAATCACTTTTGTTCCACAATGAATGTCTGGCAAAAAATAGTTCATTTTGATGCAAGCCGTTCTGAAACCAATCGGCAAATTACTCAAAATGCTGAACTCGCTGCGAAAATCACTTTTTTCCCACAATGAATGTCTGGCAAAAAATAGTAAATTTCTCTGTAGGCCGTTCTGAAACCAATCGGCAAAATACGCAAAATGCTTAACTCGCCGAGAAAATCACTTTTGTTCCACAATGAATGCCTGGCAAAAAATAGTAAATTTCAATGCAAGCCGTTCTGAAACCAATCGGCAAATTACTCAAAATGCATAACGCGCCGAGAAAATCACTTTTGTTCCACAATGAATGTCTGGCAAAAAATAGTAAATTTCAATGCAAGCCGTTCTGAAACCAATCGGCAAATTACTCAAAATGCTTAACTCTCCGAGAAAATCACTTTTGTTCCACAATGAATGTCTGGCAAAAAATAGTTAATTTCAATGCAAGCCGTTCTGAAACCAATCGGCTAATTACTCAAAATGCTTAAATCGCCGAGAAAATCAATTTTTTCCCACAATGAATATCTGGCAAAAAATAGTAAATTTCTACGTAAGACGTTCTGAAACCAATCGTCAAATTACTCAAAATGCTTAACTCGCCGAGAAAATCACTTTTGTTCCACAATGAATGCCTGGCAAAAAATAGTAAATTTCAATGCAAGCCGTTCTGAAACCAATCGGCAAATTACTCAAAATGCTTAACGCGTCGAGAAAATCACTTTTTTCCCACAATGAATGTCTGGCAAAAAATAGTTAATTTAGATGCAAGACGTTCTGAAACCAATCGGAAAATTACTCAAAATGCTTAACTCGCCGAGAAAATCACTTTTTTCCCCCGCAATGAATGTCTGGCAAAAAATGTAAATTTCAATGCAAGCCGTTCTGAAACCAATCGGCAAATTACGCAAAATGCTTAACTCTCCGAGAAATTCACTTTTGTTCCACAATGAATGTCTGGCAAAAAATAGTTAATTTCAATGCAAGCCGTTCTGAAAGCAAGCGGCAAATTACTCAAAATGCTTAACTCGCCGAGAAAATCACTTTTGTTCCACAATGAATGCCTGGCAAAAAATAGTTAATTGTGATGCAAGCCGTTCTGAAACCAATCGGCAAATTACTCAAAATGCTTATATCGCCGAGAAAATCACTTTTTTCCCACAATGAATGTCTGGCAAAAAATAGTAAATTGCAATGCTAGCCGTTCTGAAACCAATCGGCAAATTACTCAAAATGCTTAACTCGCCGAGAAAATCACTTTTGTTCCACAATGAATGTCTGGCAAAAAATAGTTCATTTTGATGCAAGCCGTTCTGAAACCAATCGGCAAATTACTCAAAATGCTGAACTCGCTGCGAAAATCACTTTTTTCCCACAATGAATGTCTGGCAAAAAATAGTAAATTTCTCTGTAGGCCGTTCTGAAACCAATCGGCAAAATACGCAAAATGCTTAACTCGCCGAGAAAATCACTTTTGTTCCACAATGAATGCCTGGCAAAAAATAGTAAATTTCAATGCAAGCCGTTCTGAAACCAATCGGCAAATTACTCAAAATGCATAACGCGCCGAGAAAATCACTTTTGTTCCACAATGAATGTCTGGCAAAAAATAGTAAATTTCAATGCAAGCCGTTCTGAAACCAATCGGCAAATTACTCAAAATGCTAAACGCGTCGAGAAAATCACTTTTTTCCCCACAATGAATGTCTGGCAAAAAATAGTTAATTTAGATGCAAGACGTTCTGAAACCAATCGGCAAATTACTCAAAATGCTTAACTCGCCGAGAAAATCACTTTCTTTCCACAATGCATGTCTGGCAAAAAATAGCTAATTTCAATGCAAGCCGTTCTGAAACCAATCTGTAAATTACTCAAAATGCTTAACTGGCCAAGAAAACCACTTTTGTTCCACAATGAATGTCTGGCAAAAAATATTAAATTTCAATGCAAGCCGTTCTGAAACCAATCGGCAAATTACTCAAAATGCTTAACGCGCCGAGAAAATCACTTTTTTCCCACAATGAATGTCTGGCAAAAAATAGTTAATTTTGATGCAAGACGTTCTGAAACCAATCGGCAAATTACTCAAAATGCTTCACTCGCCGAGAAAATCACTTTCTTTCCACAATGAATGTCTGGCAAAAAATAGTTAATTTCAATGCAAGCCGTTCTGAAACCAATCTGCAAATTACTCAAAATGCTTAACGCGCCGAGAAAATCACCTTTTTCCCACAATGAATGTCTGGCAAAAAATAGTGAATTTCAATGCAAGTCGTTCTGAAACCAATCGACAAGTTGCTCAAAATGCTTAACTCGCCGAGAAAATCACTTTTGTTCCACAATGAATGCCTGGCAAAGAATATTTAATTGTGATGCAAGCCGTTCTGAAACCAATCGGCAAATTACTCAAAATGCTTATATCGCCGAGAAAATCACTTTTTTCCCACAATGAATGTCTGGCAAAAAATAGTAAATTGCAATGCTAGCCGTTCTGAAACCAATCGGCAAATTACTCAAAATGCTTAACTCGCCGAGAAAATCACTTTTGTTCCACAATGAATGTCTGGCAAAAAATAGTTCATTTTGATGCAAGCCGTTCTGAAACCAATCGGCAAATTACTCAAAATGCTGAACTCGCTGCGAAAATCACTTTTTTCCCACAATGAATGTCTGGCAAAAAATAGTAAATTTCTCTGTAGGCCGTTCTGAAACCAATCGGCAAAATACGCAAAATGCTTAACTCGCCGAGAAAATCACTTTTGTTCCACAATGAATGCCTGGCAAAAAATAGTAAATTTCAATGCAAGCCGTTCTGAAACCAATCGGCAAATTACTCAAAATGCATAACGCGCCGAGAAAATCACTTTTGTTCCACAATGAATGTCTGGCAAAAAATAGTAAATTTCAATGCAAGCCGTTCTGAAACCAATCGGCAAATTACTCAAAATGCTTAACTCTCCGAGAAAATCACTTTTGTTCCACAATGAATGTCTGGCAAAAAATAGTTAATTTCAATGCAAGCCGTTCTGAAACCAATCGGCTAATTACTCAAAATGCTTAAATCGCCGAGAAAATCAATTTTTTCCCACAATGAATATCTGGCAAAAAATAGTAAATTTCTACGTAAGACGTTCTGAAACCAATCGTCAAATTACTCAAAATGCTTAACTCGCCGAGAAAATCACTTTTGTTCCACAATGAATGCCTGGCAAAAAATAGTAAATTTCAATGCAAGCCGTTCTGAAACCAATCGGCAAATTACTCAAGATGCTTAACGCGTCGAGAAAATCACTTTTTTCCCACAATGAATGTCTGGCAAAAAATAGTTAATTTAGATGCAAGACGTTCTGAAACCAATCGGAAAATTACTCAAAATGCTTAACTCGCCGAGAAAATCACTTTTTTCCCCCGCAATGAATGTCTGGCAAAAAATGTAAATTTCAATGCAAGCCGTTCTGAAACCAATCGGCAAATTACGCAAAATGCTTAACTCTCCGAGAAATTCACTTTTGTTCCACAATGAATGTCTGGCAAAAAATAGTTAATTTCAATGCAAGCCGTTCTGAAAGCAAGCGGCAAATTACTCAAAATGCTTAACTCGCCGAGAAAATCACTTTTGTTCCACAATGAATGCCTGGCAAAAAATAGTTAATTGTGATGCAAGCCGTTCTGAAACCAATCGGCAAATTACTCAAAATGCTTATATCGCCGAGAAAATCACTTTTTTCCCACAATGAATGTCTGGCAAAAAATAGTAAATTGCAATGCTAGCCGTTCTGAAACCAATCGGCAAATTACTCAAAATGCTTAACTCGCCGAGAAAATCACTTTTGTTCCACAATGAATGTCTGGCAAAAAATAGTTCATTTTGATGCAAGCCGTTCTGAAACCAATCGGCAAATTACTCAAAATGCTGAACTCGCTGCGAAAATCACTTTTTTCCCACAATGAATGTCTGGCAAAAAATAGTAAATTTCTCTGTAGGCCGTTCTGAAACCAATCGGCAAAATACGCAAAATGCTTAACTCGCCGAGAAAATCACTTTTGTTCCACAATGAATGCCTGGCAAAAAATAGTAAATTTCAATGCAAGCCGTTCTGAAACCAATCGGCAAATTACTCAAAATGCATAACGCGCCGAGAAAATCACTTTTGTTCCACAATGAATGTCTGGCAAAAAATAGTAAATTTCAATGCAAGCCGTTCTGAAACCAATCGGCAAATTACTCAAAATGCTTAACTCTCCGAGAAAATCACTTTTGTTCCACAATGAATGTCTGGCAAAAAATAGTTAATTTCAATGCAAGCCGTTCTGAAACCAATCGGCTAATTACTCAAAATGCTTAAATCGCCGAGAAAATCAATTTTTTCCCACAATGAATATCTGGCAAAAAATAGTAAATTTCTACGTAAGACGTTCTGAAACCAATCGTCAAATTACTCAAAATGCTTAACTCGCCGAGAAAATCACTTTTGTTCCACAATGAATGCCTGGCAAAAAATAGTAAATTTCAATGCAAGCCGTTCTGAAACCAATCGGCAAATTACTCAAAATGCTTAACGCGTCGAGAAAATCACTTTTTTCCCACAATGAATGTCTGGCAAAAAATAGTTAATTTAGATGCAAGACGTTCTGAAACCAATCGGAAAATTACTCAAAATGCTTAACTCGCCGAGAAAATCACTTTTTTCCCCCGCAATGAATGTCTGGCAAAAAATGTAAATTTCAATGCAAGCCGTTCTGAAACCAATCGGCAAATTACGCAAAATGCTTAACTCTCCGAGAAATTCACTTTTGTTCCACAATGAATGTCTGGCAAAAAATAGTTAATTTCAATGCAAGCCGTTCTGAAAGCAAGCGGCAAATTACTCAAAATGCTTAACTCGCCGAGAAAATCACTTTTGTTCCACAATGAATGTCTGGCAAAAAATAGTTAATTTTGATGCAAGACGTTCTGAAACCAATCGGCAAATTACCCAAAATGCTTCACTCGCCGAGAAAATCACTTTCTTTCCACAATGAATGGCAAAAAATAGTTAATTTCAATGCAAGCCGTTCTGAAACCAATCTGCAAATTACTCAAAATGCTTAACGCGCCGAGAAAATCACCTTTTTCCCACAATGAATGTCTGGCAAAAAATAGTGAATTTCAATGCAAGCCGTTCTGAAACCAATCCGCAAGTTGCTCAAAATGCTTAACTCTCCGAGAAAATCACTTTTGTTCCACAATGAATGCCTGGCAATAAATAGTTAATTGTGACGCAAGCCGTTCTGAAACCAATCGGCAAATGACTCAAAATGCTTAACTCGCCGAGAAAATCACTTTTTTCCCACAATGAATGCCTGGCAAAAAATAGTTAATTGTGACGCAAGCCGTTCTGAAACCAATCGGCAAATTACTCAAAATGCTTAACTCGCCGAGAAAATCACTTTTTTCCCACAATGAATGCCTGGCAAAAAATAGTTAATTGTGATGCAAGCCGTTCTGAAACCAATCGGCAAATTACTCAAAATGCTTAACTCGCCGAGAAAATCACCCTTTTCCCACAATGAATGTCTAGCAAAAAATAGTAAATTTCAAAGCAAGCCGTTCTGAAACCAATCGGCAAATTACTCAAAATGCTGAACGCGCCGAGAAAATCACTTTTGTTCCACAATGAATGTCTGGCAAAAAATAGTTAATTTTTGATGCAACACGTTCTGAAACCAATCGGCAAATTACTCAAAATGCTTAACGCGCCGAGAAAATCACTATTGTTCCCCAATGAATGTCTGGCAAAAAATAGTAAACTGTAATGCAAGCCGTTCTGAAAACAATCGGCAAATTACTCAAAATACTTAACTCGCCGAGAAAATCACTTTTGTGCCACAATGAATGTCTGGCAAAAAGTAGTTTATTTTGATGCAAGCCGTTCTGAAACCAATCGGCAAATTACTCAAAATGCTTAACTCGCCGAGAAAATCACTTTTGTTCCACAATAAATGTCTGTCAAAAAATAGTTCATTTTGATGCAAGGCGTTCTGAAACCAATCGGCAAATTACTCAAAATGCTTAACTCGCCGTGAAAAACACTTTTGTTCCACAATGAATGGCTGGCAAAAAATATTTATTTGTGATGCAAGCCGTTCTGAAACAAATCGGCAAATTACTCAAAATGCTTAACTCGCCGAGAAAATCACTTTTGTTCCACAATGAATGCCTGGCAATAAATAGTTAATTGTGATGCAAGACGTTCTGAAACCAATCGGCAAATGACTCAAAATGCTTCACGCGCCGAGAAAATCACTTTTGTTCCACAATGAATGTCTGACAAAAAGTAGTTTATTTTGATGCAAGCCGTTCTGAAACCAATCGGCAAATTACTCAAAATGCTTAACTGGCCGTGAAAATCACTTTTGTTCCACAATGAATGCCTGGCAAAAAATAGTTAATTGTGATGCAAGACGTTCTGAAACCAATCGGCAAATGACTCAAAATGCTTCACGCGCCGAGAAAATCACTTTTGTTCCACAATGAATGACTTGCAAGATATAGTAAATTTCAATGCAAGCCGTTCTGAAACCAATCGGCAAATTACTCAAAATGCTTAACACGCCGAGAAAATCACTTTTGTTCCACAATGAATGCCTGGCAAAAAATAGTTAATTGTGACGCAAGCCGTTCTGAAACCAATCGGCAAATTACTCAAAATTCTTAACTCGCCGAGAAAATCATTTTGTTCCGCAATGAATGTCTGGCAAAAAATAGTAAATGTTGATGCAAGCCGTTCTGAAACCAACCGGCAAATTACTCAAAATGCTTAACTCGCCGAGATGATCACTTTTTACCCAGAATGAAAGTTTGGCAAAAAATAGTAAATGTTGATGCAAGCCGTTCTGAAACCAATCGGCAAATTACTCAAAATACTTAACTCGCCGAGAAAATCACTTTTGTTCCACAATAAATGTCTGTCAAAAAATAGTTCATTTTGATGCAAGGCGTTCTGAAACCAATCGGCAAATTACTCAAAATGCTTAACTCGCCGTGAAAATCACTTTTGTTCCACAATGAATGGCTGGCAAAAAATATTTATTTGTGATGCAAGCCGTTCTGAAACAAATCGGCAAATTACTCAAAATGCTTAACTCGCCGAGAAAATCACTTTTGTTCCACAATGAATGCCTGGCAATAAATAGTTAATTGTGATGCAAGACGTTCTGAAACCAATCGGCAAATGACTCAAAATGCTTCACGCGCCGAGAAAATCACTTTTGTTCCACAATGAATGTCTGACAAAAAGTAGTTTATTTTGATGCAAGCCGTTCTGAAATCAATCGGCAAATTACTCAAAATGCTTAACTGGCCGTGAAAATCACTTTTGTTCCACAATGAATGCCTGGCAAAAAATAGTTAATTGTGATGCAAGACGTTCTGAAACCAATCGGCAAATGACTCAAAATGCTTCACGCGCCGAGAAAATCACTTTTGTTCCACAATGAATGACTTGCAAGATATAGTAAATTTCAATGCAAGCCGTTCTGAAACCAATCGGCAAATTACTCAAAATGCTTAACACGCCGAGAAAATCACTTTTGTTCCACAATGAATGCCTGGCAAAAAATAGTTAATTGTGACGCAAGCCGTTCTGAAACCAATCGGCAAATTACTCAAAATTCTTAACTCGCCGAGAAAATCATTTTGTTCCGCAATGAATGTCTGGCAAAAAATAGTAAATGTTGATGCAAGCCGTTCTGAAACCAACCGGCAAATTACTCAAAATGCTTAACTCGCCGAGATAATCACTTTTTACCGAGAATGAAAGTTTGGCAAAAAATAGTAAATGTTGATGCAAGCCGTTCTGAAACCAATCGGCAAATTACTCAAAATACTTAACTCGCCGAGAAAATCACTTTTGTTCCACAATAAATGTCTGTCAAAAAATAGTTCATTTTGATTCAAGGCGTTCTGAAACCAATCGGCAAATTACTCAAAATGCTTAACTCGCCGTGAAAATCACTTTTGTTCCACAATGAATGGCTGGCAAAAAATATTTAATTGTGATGCAAGCCGTTCTGAAACAAATCGGCAAATTACTCAAAATGCTTAACTCGCCGAGAAAATCACTTTTGTTCCACAATGAATGCCTGGCAATAAATAGTTAATTGTGACGCAAGCCGTTCTGAAACCAATCGGCAAATGACTCAAAATTCTTAACTCGCCGAGAAAATCACTTTTTTCCCACAATGAATGCCTGGCAAAAAATAGTTAATTGTGACGCAAGCCGTTCTGAAACCAATCGGCAAATTACTCAAAATGCTTAACTCGCCGAGAAAATCACTTTTTTCCCACAATGAATGCCTGGCAAAAAATAGTTAATTGTGATGTAAGCCGTTCTGAAAGCAATCGGCAAATTACTCAAAATGCTTAACTCGCCGAGAAAATCACCCTTTTCCCACAATGAATGTCGAGCAAAAAATAGTAAATTTCAATGCAAGCCGTTCTGAAAGCAAGCGGCAAATTACTCAAAATGCTTAACTCGCCGAGAAATTCACTTTTTTTCCAAAATGAATGGCTGGCAAAAAATTGTTCATTTTGATGCAAGACGTTCTGAAACAAATCGGCAAATTACTCAAAAATCTTAACACGCCGAGAAAATCACTTTTGTTCCACAATGAATGCCTGGCAAAAAATAGTTTATTGTGACGCAAGCCGTTCTGAAACCAATCGGCAAATTACTGAAAATGCTTAACACGCCGAGAAAATCACTTTTGTTCCACAATAAATGTCTGTCAAAAAATAGTTCATTTTGATGCAGGGCGTTCTGAAACCAATCGGCAAATTACTCAAAATGCTTAACTCGCCGTGAAAATCACTTTTGTTCCACAATGAATGGCTGGCAAAAAATATTTAATTGTGATGCAAGCCGTTCTGAAACAAATCGGCAAATTACTCAAAATGCTTAACTCGCCGAGAAAATCACTTTTGTTCCACAATGAATGCCTGGCAATAAATAGTTAATTGTGACGCAAGCCGTTCTGAAACCAATCGGCAAATGACTCAAAATGCTTAACTCGCCGAGAAAATCACTTTTTTCCCACAATGAATGCCTGGCAAAAAATAGTTAATTGTGACGCAAGCCGTTCTGAAACCAATCGGCAAATTACTCAAAATGCTTAACTCGCCGAGAAAATCACTTTTTTCCCACAATGAATGCCTGGCAAAAAATAGTTAATTGTGATGCAATCCGTTCTGAAACCAATCGGCAAATTACTCAAAATGCTTAACTCGCCGAGAAAATCACCCTTTTCCCACAATGAATGTCTAGCAAAAAATAGTAAATTTCAATGCAAGCCGTTCTGAAAGCAAGCGGCAAATTACTCAAAATGCTTAACTCGCCGAGAAATTCACTTTTTTTCCAAAATGAATGGCTGGCAAAAAATTGTTCATTTTGATGCAAGACGTACTGAAACAAATCGGCAAATTACTCAAAAATCTTAACACGCCGAGAAAATCACTTTTGTTCCACAATGAATGCCTGGCAAAAAATAGTTTATTGTGACGCAAGCCGTTCTGAAACCAATCGGCAAATTACTCAAAATTCTTAACTCGCCGAGAAAATCATTTTGTTCCACAATGAATGTCTGGCAAAAAATAGTAAATGTTGATGCAAGCCGTTCTGAAACCAACCGGCAAATTACTCAAAATGCTTAACTCGCCGAGATAATCACTTTTTACCCAGAATGAAAGTTTGGCAAAAAATAGTAAATGTTGATGCAAGCCGTTCTGAAACCAATCGGCAAATTACTCAAAATACTTAACTCGCCGAGAAAATCACTTTTGTTCCACAATGAATGTCTGGCAAAAAGTAGTTTATTTTGATGCAAGCCGTTCTGAAACCAATCGGCAAATTACTCAAAATGCTTAACTGGCCGTGAAAATCACTTTTGTTCCGCAATGAATGCCTGGCAAAAAATAGTTAATTGTGATGCAAGACGTTCGGAAACCAATCGGCAAATGACTCAAAATGCTTCACGCGCCGAGAAAATCACTTTTGTTCCACAATGAATGACTTGCAAGATATAGTAAATTTCAATGCAAGCCGTTCTGAAACCAATCGGCAAATTACTCAAAATGCTTAACACGCCGAGAAAATCACTTTTGTTCCACAATGAATGCCTGGCAAAAAATAGTTAATTGTGACGCAAGCCGTTCTGAAACCAATCGGCAAATTACTCAAAATTCTTAACTCGCCGAGAAAATCATTTTGTTCCACAATGAATGTCTGGCAAAAAATAGTAAATGTTGATTCAAGCCGTTCTGAAACCAACCGGCAAATTACTCAAAATGCTTAACTCGCCGAGATAATCACTTTTTACCCAGAATGAAAGTTTGGCAAAAAATAGTAAATGTTGATGCAAGCCGTTCTGAAACCAATCGGCAAATGACTCAAAATGCTTCACGCGCCGAGAAAATCACTTTTGTTCCACAATGAATGACTTGCAAGATATAGTAAATTTCAATGCAAGCCGTTCTGAAACCAATCGGCAAATTACTCAAAATGCTTAAATCGCCGAGAACATCACTTTTGTTCCACAATGAATGTCTGTCAAAAAATATTTCATTTTGATGCAAGGCGTTCTGAAACCAATCGGCAAATTACTCAAAATGCTTATCGCGCCGTGAAAACCACTTTTGTTCCACAATGAATGGCTGGCAAAAAATAGTTAATTGTGATGCAAGCCGTTCTGAAACAAATCGGCAAATTACTCAAAATGCTTAACTCGCCGAGGAAATCACTTTTGTTCCACAATGAATGCCTGGCAAAAAATAGTTAATTGTAATGCAAGCCGTTCTGAAACCAATCGGCAAATTACTCAAAATGCTTAACTCGCCGTGAAAATCACCTTTTTCCCACAATGAATGACTGGCAAAAAATAGTAAATTTCAATTCAAGCCGTTCTGAAAGCAAGCGGCAAATTACTCAAAATGCTTAACTCGCCGAGAAATTCGCTTTTTTTCCAAAATGAATGGCTGGCAAAAAATTGTTCATTTTGATGCAAGACGTTCTGAAACAAATCGGCAAATTACTCAAAATGCTTAACACGCCGAGAAAATCACTTTTGTTCCACGATGAATGACTTGCAAAAAATTCTTCATTTTGGCGCAAGACGTTCTGAAACCAATCGGCAAATTACTCAAAATGCTTAACTGGCCGTGAAAATCACTTTTGTTCCACAATGAAGGCCTGGCAAAAAATAGTTAATTCTGATGCAAGCCGTTCTGAAACCAATCGGCAAATGACTCAAAATGCTTCAGGCGCCGAGAAAATCACTTTTGTTCCACAATGAATGACTTGCAAGATATAGTAAATTTCAATGCAAGCCGTTCTGAAACCAATCGGCAAATTACTCAAAATGCTTAAATCGCCGAGAAAATCACTTTTGTTCCACAATGAATGTCTGTCAAAAAATATTTCATTTTGATGCAAGGCGTTCTGAAACCAATCGGCAAATTACTCAAAATGCTTAACTCGCCGTGAAAACCACTTTTGTTCCACAATGAATGGCTGGCAAAAAATAGTTAATTGTGATGCAAGCCGTTCTGAAACAAATCGGCAAATTACTCAAAATGCTTAACTCGCCGAGAAAATCACTTTTGTTCCACAATGAATGCCTGGCAAAAAATAGTTAATTGTGACGCAAGCCGTTCTGAAACCAATCGGCAAATTACTCAAAATTCTTAACTCGCCGAGAAAATCACTTTTTCCCACAATGAATGCCTGGCAAAAAATAGTTAATTGTGATGCAAGCCGTTCTGAAACCAATCGGCAAATTACTCAAAATGCTTAACTCGCCGAGAAAATCACCTTTTTCCCACAATGAATGCCTGGCAAAAAATAGTAAATTTCAATTCAAGCCGTTCTGAAAGCAAGCGGCAAATTACTCAAAATGCTTAACTCGCCGAGAAATTCACTTTTTTTCCAAAATGAATGGCTGGCAAAAAATTGTTCATTTTGATGCAAGACGTTCTGAAACCAATCGGCAAATTACTCAAAATGCTTAACTCGCCGAGAAAATCACTTTTGTTCCACAATGAATGCCTGGCAAAAAATAGTTAATTGTGATGCAAGCCGTTCTGAAACCAACCGGCAAATTACTCAAAATTCTTAACTCGCCGAGATAATCACTTTTTATCCAGAATGAAAGTTTGACAAAAAATAGTAAATGTTGATGCAAGCCGTTCTGAAACCAATCGGCAAATTACTCAAAATACTTAACTCGCCGAGAAAATCACTTTTGTTCCACAATGAATGCTTGGCAAAAAATAGTTAATTGTGATGCAAGCCGTTCTGAAACCAATCGGCAAATTAATCAAAATGCTTCACGCGCCGAGAAAATCACTTTTGTTCCACAATGAATGACTTGCAAGATATAGTAAATTTCAATGCAAGCCGTTCTGAAACCAATCGGCAAATTACTCAAAATGCTTAACACGCCGAGAAAATCACTTTTGTTCCACAATGAATGCCTGGCAAAAAATAGTTAATTGTGATGCAAGCCGTTCTGAAACCAATCGGCAAATTACTCAAAATTCTTAACTCGCCGAGAAAATCATTTTGATCCACAATGAATGTCTGGCAAAAAATAGTAAATGTTGATGCAAGCCGTTCTGAAACCAACCGGCAAATTACTCAAAATGCTTAACTCGCCGAGATAATCACTTTTTACCCAGAATGAAAGTTTGGCAAAAAATAGTAAATGTTGATGCAAGCCGTTCTGAAACCAATCGGCAAATTACTCAAAATACTTAACTCGCCGAGAAAATCACTTTTGTTCCACAATAAATGTCTGTCAAAAAATAGTTCATTTTGATGCAAGGCGTTCTGAAACCAATCGGCAAATTACTCAAAATGCTTAACTCGCCGTGAAAATCACTTTTGTTCCACAATGAATGGCTGGCAAAAAATATTTAATTGTGATGCAAGCCGTTCTGAAACAAATCGGCAAATTACTCAAAATGCTTAACTCGCCGAGAAATTCACTTTTGTTCCACAATGAATGCCTGGCAAAAAATAGTTAATTGTGACGCAAGCCGTTCTGAAACCAATCGGCAAATGACTCAAAATGCTTAACTCGCCGAGAAAATCACTTTTTTCACACAATGAATGCCTGGCAAAAAATAGTTAATTGTGACGCAAGCCGTTCTGAAACCAATCGGCAAATTACTCAAAATGCTTAACTCGCCGAGAAAATCACTTTTTTCCCACAATGAATGCCTGGCAAAAAATAGTTAATTGTGATGCAAGCCGTTCTGAAACCAATCGGCAAATTACTCAAAATGCTTAACTCGCCGAAAAAATCACCCTTTTCCCACAATGAATGTCTAGCAAAAAATAGTAAATTTCAATGCAAGCCGTTCTGAAAGCAAGCGGCAAATTACTCAAAATGCTTAACTCGCCGAGAAATTCACTTTTTTTCCAAAATGAATGGCTGGCAAAAAATTGTTCATTTTGTTGCAAGACGTTCTGAAACAAATCGGCAAATTACTCAAAAATCTTAACACGCCGAGAAAATCACTTTTGTTCCACAATGAATGCCTGGCAGAAAATAGTTTATTGTGACGCAAGCCGTTCTGAAACCAATCGGCAAATTACTCAAAATTCTTAACTCGCCGAGAAAATCATTTTGATCCACAATGAATGTCTGGCAAAAAATAGTAAATGTTGATGCAAGCCGTTCTGAAACCAACCGGCAAATTACTCAAAATGCTTAACTCGCCGAGATAATCACTTTTTACCCAGAATGAAAGTTTGGCAAAAAATAGTAAATGTTGATGCAAGCCGTTCTGAAACCAATCGGCAAATTACTCCAAATACTTAACTCGCCGAGAAAATCACTTTTGTTCCACAATAAATGTCTGTCAAAAAATAGTTCATTTTGATGCAAGGCGTTCTGAAACCAATCGGCAAATTACTCAAAATGCTTAACTCGCCGTGAAAATCACTTTTGTTCCACAATGAATGGCTGGCAAAAAATATTTAATTGTGATGCAAGCCGTTCTGAAACAAATCGGCAAATTACTCAAAATGCTTAACTCGCCGAGAAAATCACTTTTGTTCCACAATGAATGCCTGGCTAAAAATAGTTAATTGTGACGCAAGCCGTTCTGAAACGAATCGGCAAATGACTCAAAATGCTTAACTCGCCGAGAAAATCACTTTTTTCCCACAATGAATGCCTGGCAAAAAATAGTTAATTGTGACGCAAGCCGTTCTGAAACCAATCGGCAAATTACTCAAAATGCTTAACTCGCCGAGAAAATCACTTTTTTCCCACAATGAATGCCTGGCAAAAAATAGTTAATTGTGATGCAAGCCGTTCTGAAACCAATCGGCAAATTACTCAAAATGCTTAACTCGCCGAAAAAATCACCCTTTTCCCACAATGAATGTCTAGCAAAAAATAGTAAATTTCAATGCAAGCCGTTCTGAAAGCAAGCGGCAAATTACTCAAAATGCTTAACTCGCCGAGAAATTCACTTTTTTTCCAAAATGAATGGCTGGCAAAAAATTGTTCATTTTGTTGCAAGACGTTCTGAAACAAATCGGCAAATTACTCAAAAATCTTAACACGCCGAGAAAATCACTTTTGTTCCACAATGAATGCCTGGCAGAAAATAGTTTATTCTGACGCAAGCCGTTCTGAAACCAATCGGCAAATTACTCAAAATTCTTAACTCGCCGAGAAAATCATTTTGTTCCACAATGAATATCTGGCAAAAAATAGTAAATGTTGATGCAAGCCGTTCTGAAACCAACCGGCAAATTACTCAAAATGCTTAACTCGCCGAGATAATCACTTTTTACCCAGAATGAAAGTTTGGCAAAAAATAGTAAATGTTGATGCAAGCCGTTCTGAAACCAATCGGCAAATTACTCAAAATACTTAACTCGCCGAGAAAATCACTTTTGTTCCACAATGAATGTCTGGCAAAAAGTAGTTTATTTTGATGCAAGCCGTTCTGAAACCAATCGGCAAATTACTCAAAATGCTTAACTGGCCGTGAAAATCACTTTTGTTCCTCAATGAATGCCTGGCAAAAAATAGTTAATTGTGATGCAAGACGTTCTGAAACCAATCGGCAAATGACTCAAAATTCTTAACTCGCCGAGAAAATCATTTTGTTCCACAATGAATGTCTGGCAAAAAATAGTAAATGTTGATGCAAGCCGTTCTGAAACCAACCGGCAAATTACTCAAAATGCTTAACTCGCCGAGATAATCACTTTTTACCCAGAATGAAAGTTTGGCAAAAAATAGTAAATGTTGATGCAAGCCGTTCTGAAACCAATCGGCAAATGACTCAAAATGCTTCACGCGCCGAGAAAATCACTTTTGTTCCACAATGAATGACTTGCAAGATATAGTAAATTTCAATGCAAGCCGTTCTGAAACCAATCGGCAAATTACTCAAAATGCTTAAATCGCCGAGAACATCACTTTTGTTCCACAATGAATGTCTGTCAAAAAATATTTCATTTTGATGCAAGGCGTTCTGAAACCAATCGGCAAATTACTCAAAATGCTTATCGCGCCGTGAAAACCACTTTTGTTCCACAATGAATGGCTGGCAAAAAATAGTTAATTGTGATGCAAGCCGTTCTGAAACAAATCGGCAAATTACTCAAAATGCTTAACTCGCCGAGGAAATCACTTTTGTTCCACAATGAATGCCTGGCAAAAAATAGTTAATTGTGACGCAAGCCGTTCTGAAACCAATCGGCAAATTACTCAGAATTCTTAACTCGCCGAGAAAATCACTTTTTTCCCACAATGAATGCCTGGCAAAAAATAGTTAATTGTGATGCAAGCCGTTCTGAAACCAATCGGCAAATTACTCAAAATGCTTAACTCGCCGTGAAAATCACCTTTTTCCCACAATGAATGTCTGGCAAAAAATAGTAAATTTCAATTCAAGCCGTTCTGAAAGCAAGCGGCAAATTACTCAAAATGCTTAACTCGCCGAGAAATTCGCTTTTTTTCCAAAATGAATGGCTGGCAAAAAATTGTTCATTTTGATGCAAGACGTTCTGAAACAAATCGGCAAATTACTCAAAATGCTTAACACGCCGAGAAAATCACTTTTGTTCCACAATGAATGACTTGCAAAAAATTCTTCATTTTGGCGCAAGACGTTCTGAAACCAATCGGCAAATTACTCAAAATGCTTAACTGGCCGTGAAAATCACTTTTGTTCCACAATGAAGGCCTGGCAAAAAATAGTTAATTCTGATGCAAGCCGTTCTGAAACCAATCGGCAAATGACTCAAAATGCTTCACGCGCCGAGAAAATCACTTTTGTTCCACAATGAATGACTTGCAAGATATAGTAAATTTCAATGCAAGCCGTTCTGAAACCAATCGGCAAATTACTCAAAATGCTTAACACGCCGAGAAAATCACTTTTGTTCCACAATGAATGCCTGGCAAAAAATAGTTAATTGTGACGCAAGCCGTTCTGAAACCAATCGGCAAATTACTCAAAATTCTTAACTCGCCGAGAAAATCATTTTGTTCCACAATGAATGTCTGGCAAAAAATAGTAAATGTTGATGCAAGCCGTTCTGAAACCAACCGGCAAATTACTCAAAATGCTTAACTCGCCGAGATAATCACTTTTTACCCAGAATGAAAGTTTGGCAAAAAATAGTAAATGTTGATGCAAGCCGTTCTGAAACCATTCGGCAAATGACTCAAAATGCTTCACGCGCCGAGAAAATCACTTTTGTTCCACAATGAATGACTTGCAAGATATAGTAAATTTCAATGCAAGCCGTTCTGAAACCAATCGGCAAATTACTCAAAATGCTTAAATCGCCGAGAACATCACTTTTGTTCCACAATGAATGTCTGTCAAAAAATATTTCATTTTGATGCAAGGCGTTCTGAAACCAATCGGCAAATTACTCAAAATGCTTATCGCGCCGTGAAAACCACTTTTGTTCCACAATGAATGGCTGGCAAAAAATAGTTAATTGTGATGCAAGCCGTTCTGAAACAAATCGGCAAATTACTCAAAATGCTTAACTCGCCGAGGGAATCACTTTTGTTCCACAATGAATGGCTGGCAAAAAATAGTTAATTGTGATGCAAGCCGTTCTGAAACCAATCGGCAAATTACTCAAAATGCTTAACTCGCCGTGAAAATCACCTTTTTCCCACAATGAATGTCTGGCAAAAAATAGTAAATTTCAATTCAAGCCGTTCTGAAAGCAAGCGGCAAATTACTCAAAATGCTTAACTCGCCGAGAAATTCGCTTTTGTTCCAAAATGAATGGCTGGCAAAAAATTGTTCATTTTGGCGCAAGACGTTCTGAAACAAATCGGCAAATTACTCAAAATGCTTAACTGGCCGTGAAAATCACTTTTGTTCCACAATGAAGGCCTGGCAAAAAATAGTTAATTCTGATGCAAGCCGTTCTGAAACCAATCGGCAAATGACTCAAAATGCTTCACCCGCCGAGAAAATCACTTTTGTTCCACAATGAATGACTTGCAAGATATAGTAAATTTCAATGCAAGCCGTTCTGAAACCAATCGGCAAATTACTCAAAATGCTTAAATCGCCGAGAAAATCACTTTTGTTCCACAATGAATGTCTGTCAAAAAATATTTCATTTTGATGCAAGGCGTTCTGAAACCAATCGGCAAATTACTCAAAATGCTTAACTCGCCGTGAAAACCACTTTTGTTCCACAATAAATGGCTGGCAAAAAATAGTTAATTGTGATGCAAGCCGTTCTGAAACAAATCGGCAAATTACTCAAAATGCTTAACTCGCCGAGAAAATCACTTTTGTTCCACAATGAATGCCTGGCAAAAAATAGTTAATTGTGACGCAAGCCGTTCTGAAACCAATCGGCAAATTACTCAAAATGCTTAACTCGCCGAGAAAATCACCTTTTTCCCACAATGAATGTCTGGCAAAAAATAGTAAATTTCAATTCAAGCCGTTCTGAAAGCAAGCGGCAAATTACTCAAAATGCTTAACTCGCCGAGAAATTCACTTTTTTTCCAAAATGAATAGCTGGCAAAAAATTGTTCATTTTGATGCAAGACGTTCTGAAACCAATCGGCAAATTACTCAAAATGCTTAACTCGCCGAGAAAATCACTTTTGTTCCACAATGAATGCCTGGCAAAAAATAGTTAATTGTGATGCAAGCCGTTCTGAAACCAACCGGCAAATTACTCAAAATGCTTAACTCGCCGAGATAATCACTTTTTATCCAGAATGGAAGTTTGACAAAAAATAGTAAATGTTGATGCAAGCCGTTCTGAAACCAATCGGCAAATTACTCAAAATACTTAACTCGCCGAGAAAATCACTTTTGTTCCACAATGAATGCTTGGCAAAAAATAGTTAAATTTGATGTAAGACGTTCTGAAACCAATCGGCAAATTACTCAAAATGCTTAACTCGCCGCGAAAATCACTTTATTTCCACAATGAATGTCTGGCAAAAATAGTTAATTTTGATGCAAGACGTTCTGAAACAAATCGGCAAATTACTCAAAATGCTTAACTCGCCGAGAAAATCACTTTTGTTCCACAATGAATGCCTGGCAAAAAATAGTTAATTGTGACGCAAGCCGTTCTGAAACCAATCGGCAAATTACTCAAAATGCTTAACTCGCCGAGAAAATCACTTTTGTTCCACAATGAATGCCTGGCAAAAAATAGTTAATTGTGACGCAAGCCGTTCTGAAACCAATCGGCAAATTACTCAAAATTCTTAACTCGCCGAGAAAATCACTTTTTCCCACAATGAATGCCTGGCAAAAAATAGTTAATTGTGATGCAAGCCGTTCTGAAACCAATCGGCAAATTACTCAAAATGCTTAACTCGCCGAGAAAATCACCTTTTTCCCACAATGAATGTCTGGCAAAAAATAGTAAATTTCAATTCAAGCCGTTCTGAAAGCAAGCGGCAAATTACTCAAAATGCTTAACTCGCCGAGAAATTCACTTTTTTTCCAAAATGAATGGCTGGCAAAAAATTGTTCATTTTGATGCAAGACGTTCTGAAACCAATCGGCAAATTACTCAAAATGCTTAACTCGCCGAGAAAATCACTTTTGTTCCACAATGAATGCCTGGCAAAAAATAGTTAATTGTGATGCAAGCCGTTCTGAAACCAACCGGCAAATTACTCAAAATGCTTAACTCGCCGAGATAATCACTTTTTATCCAGAATGAAAGTTTGACAAAAAATAGTAAATGTTGATGCAAGCCGTTCTGAAACCAATCGGCAAATTACTCAAAATACTTAACTCGCCGAGAAAATCACTTTTGTTTCACAATGAATGCTTGGCAAAAAATAGTTAATTGTGATGCAAGCCATTCTGAAACCAATCGGCAAATTACTCAACATGCTTCACGCGCCGAGAAAATCACTTTTGTTCCACAATGAATGACTTGCAAGATATAGTAAATTTCAATGCAAGCCGTTCTGAAACCAATCGGCAAATTACTCAAAATGCTTAACACGCCGAGAAAATCACTTTTGTTCCACAATGAATGCCTGGCAAAAAATGGTTAATTGTGATGCAAGCCGTTCTGAAACCAATCGGCAAATTACTCAAAATTCTTAACTCGCCGAGAAAATCATTTTGTTCCCCAATGAATGTCTGGCAAAAAATAGTAAATGTTGATGCAAGCCGTTCTGAAACCAACCGGCAAATTACTCAAAATGCTTAACTCGCCGAGAAAATCACTTTTGTTCCACAATAAATGTCTGTCAAAAAATAGTTCATTTTGATGCAAGGCGTTCTGAAACCAATCGGCAAATTACTCAAAATGCTTAACTCGCCGAGAAATTCACTTTTTTTCCAAAATGAATAGCTGGCAAAAAATTGTTCATTTTGATGCAAGACGTTCTGAAACCAATCGGCAAATTACTCAAAATGCTTAACTCGCCGAGAAAATCACTTTTGTTCCACAATGAATGCCTGGCAAAAAATAGTTAATTGTGATGCAAGCCGTTCTGAAACCAACCGGCAAATTACTCAAAATGCTTAACTCGCCGAGATAATCACTTTTTATCCAGAATGGAAGTTTGACAAAAAATAGTAAATGTTGATGCAAGCCGTTCTGAAACCAATCGGCAAATTACTCAAAATACTTAACTCGCCGAGAAAATCACTTTTGTTCCACAATGAATGCTTGGCAAAAAATAGTTAAATTTGATGTAAGACGTTCTGAAACCAATCGGCAAATTACTCAAAATGCTTAACTCGCCGCGAAAATCACTTTATTTCCACAATGAATGTCTGGCAAAAATAGTTAATTTTGATGCAAGACGTTCTGAAACAAATCGGCAAATTACTCAAAATGCTTAACTCGCCGAGAAAATCACTTTTGTTCCACAATGAATGCCTGGCAAAAAATAGTTAATTGTGACGCAAGCCGTTCTGAAACCAATCGGCAAATTACTCAAAATGCTTAACTCGCCGAGAAAATCACTTTTGTTCCACAATGAATGCCTGGCAAAAAATAGTTAATTGTGACGCAAGCCGTTCTGAAACCAATCGGCAAATTACTCAAAATTCTTAACTCGCCGAGAAAATCACTTTTTCCCACAATGAATGCCTGGCAAAAAATAGTTAATTGTGATGCAAGCCGTTCTGAAACCAATCGGCAAATTACTCAAAATGCTTAACTCGCCGAGAAAATCACCTTTTTCCCACAATGAATGTCTGGCAAAAAATAGTAAATTTCAATTCAAGCCGTTCTGAAAGCAAGCGGCAAATTACTCAAAATGCTTAACTCGCCGAGAAATTCACTTTTTTTCCAAAATGAATGGCTGGCAAAAAATTGTTCATTTTGATGCAAGACGTTCTGAAACCAATCGGCAAATTACTCAAAATGCTTAACTCGCCGAGAAAATCACTTTTGTTCCACAATGAATGCCTGGCAAAAAATAGTTAATTGTGATGCAAGCCGTTCTGAAACCAACCGGCAAATTACTCAAAATGCTTAACTCGCCGAGATAATCACTTTTTATCCAGAATGAAAGTTTGACAAAAAATAGTAAATGTTGATGCAAGCCGTTCTGAAACCAATCGGCAAATTACTCAAAATACTTAACTCGCCGAGAAAATCACTTTTGTTTCACAATGAATGCTTGGCAAAAAATAGTTAATTGTGATGCAAGCCATTCTGAAACCAATCGGCAAATTACTCAACATGCTTCACGCGCCGAGAAAATCACTTTTGTTCCACAATGAATGACTTGCAAGATATAGTAAATTTCAATGCAAGCCGTTCTGAAACCAATCGGCAAATTACTCAAAATGCTTAACACGCCGAGAAAATCACTTTTGTTCCACAATGAATGCCTGGCAAAAAATGGTTAATTGTGATGCAAGCCGTTCTGAAACCAATCGGCAAATTACTCAAAATTCTTAACTCGCCGAGAAAATCATTTTGTTCCCCAATGAATGTCTGGCAAAAAATAGTAAATGTTGATGCAAGCCGTTCTGAAACCAACCGGCAAATTACTCAAAATGCTTAACTCGCCGAGAAAATCACTTTTGTTCCACAATAAATGTCTGTCAAAAAATAGTTCATTTTGATGCAAGGCGTTCTGAAACCAATCGGCAAATTACTCAAAATGCTTAACTCGCCGTGAAAATCACTTTTGTTCCACAATGAATGGCTGGCAAAAAATATTTAATTGTGATGCAAGCCGTTCTGAAACAAATCGGCAAATTACTCAAAATGCTTAACTCGCCGAGAAAATCACTTTTGTTCCACAATCAATGCCTGGCAAAAAATAGTTAATTGTGACGCAAGCCGTTCTGAAACCAATCGGCAAATGACTCAAAATGCTTAACTCGCCGAGAAAATCACTTTTTTCCCACAATGAATGCCTGGCAAAAAATAGTTAATTGTGACGCAAGCCGTTCTGAAACCAATCGGCAAATTACTCAAAATGCTTAACTCGCCGAGAAAATCACTTTTTTCCCACAATGAATGCCTGGCAAAAAATAGTTAATTGTGATGCAAGCCGTTCTGAAACCAATCGGCAAATTACTCAAAATGCTTAACTCGCCGAAAAAATCACCCTTTTCCCACAATGAATGTCTAGCAAAAAATAGTAAATTTCAATGCAAGCCGTTCTGAAAGCAAGCGGCAAATTACTCAAAATGCTTAACTCGCCGAGAAATTCACTTTTTTTCCAAAATGAATGGCTGGCAAAAAATTGTTCATTTTGATGCAAGACGTTCTGAAACAAATCGGCAAATTACTCAAAAATCTTAACTCGCCGAGAAAATCATTTTGTTCCACAATGAATATCTGGCAAAAAATAGTAAATGTTGATGCAAGCCGTTCTGAAACCAACCGGCAAATTACACAAAATGCTTAACTCGCCGAGATAATCACTTTTTACCCAGAATGAAAGTTTGGCAAAAAATAGTAAATGTTGATGCAAGCCGTTCTGAAACCAATCGGCAAATTACTCAAAATACTTAACTCGCCGAGAAAATCACTTTTGTTCCACAATGAATGTCTGGCAAAAAGTAGTTTATTTTGATGCAAGCCGTTCTGAAACCAATCGGCAAATTACTCAAAATGCTTAACTGGCCGTGAAAATCACTTTTGTTCCTCAATGAATGCCTGGCAAAAAATAGTTAATTGTGATGCAAGACGTTCTGAAACCAATCGGCAAATGACTCAAAATGCTTCACGCGCCGAGAAAATCACTTTTGTTCCACAATGAATGACTTGCAAGATATAGTAAATTTCAATGCAAGCCGTTCTGAAACCAATCGGCAAATTACTCAAAATGCTTAACACGCCGAGAAAATCACTTTTGTTCCACAATGAATGTCTGTCAAAAAATATTTCATTTTGATGCAAGGCGTTCTGAAACCAATCGGCAAATTACTCAAAATGCTTATCGCGCCGTGAAATTCACTTTTTTTCCAAAATGAATGGCTGGCAAAAAATTGTTCATTTTGATGCAAGACGTTCTGAAACCAATCGGCAAATTACTCAAAATGCTTAACTCGCCGAGAAAATCACTTTTGTTCCACAATGAATGCCTGGCAAAAAATAGTTAATTGTGATGCAAGCCGTTCTGAAACCAACCGGCAAATTACTCAAAATGCTTAACTCGCCGAGATAATCACTTTTTATCCAGAATGAAAGTTTGACAAAAAATAGTTAATTGTGATGCAAGCCATTCTGAAACCAATCGGCAAATTACTCAACATGCTTCACGCGCCGAGAAAATCACTTTTGTTCCACAATGAATGCCTGGCAAAAAATAGTTAATTGTGATGCAAGCCGTTCTGAAACCAATCGGCAAATTACTCAAAATACTTAACTCGCCGAGAAAATCACTTTTGTTCCACAATGAATGCTTGGCAAAAAATAGTTAATTGTGATGCAAGCCATTCTGAAACCAATCGGCAAATTACTCAACATGCTTCACGCGCCGAGAAAATCACTTTTGTTCCACAATGAATGACTTGCAAGATATAGTAAATTTCAATGCAAGCCGTTCTGAAACCAATCGGCAAATTACTCAAAATGCTTAACACGCCGAGAAAATCACTTTTGTTCCACAATGAATGCCTGGCAAAAAATGGTTAATTGTGATGCAAGCCGTTCTGAAACCAATCGGCAAATTACTCAAAATTCTTAACTCGCCGAGAAAATCATTTTGTTCCCCAATGAATGTCTGGCAAAAAATAGTAAATGTTGATGCAAGCCGTTCTGAAACCAACCGGCAAATTACTCAAAATGCTTAACTCGCCGAGAAAATCACTTTTGTTCCACAATAAATGTCTGTCAAAAAATAGTTCATTTTGATGCAAGGCGTTCTGAAACCAATCGGCAAATTACTCAAAATGCTTAACTCGCCGTGAAAATCACTTTTGTTCCACAATGAATGGCTGGCAAAAAATATTTAATTGTGATGCAAGCCGTTCTGAAACAAATCGGCAAATTACTCAAAATGCTTAACTCGCCGAGAAAATCACTTTTGTTCCACAATCAATGCCTGGCAAAAAATAGTTAATTGTGACGCAAGCCGTTCTGAAACCAATCGGCAAATGACTCAAAATGCTTAACTCGCCGAGAAAATCACTTTTTTCCCACAATGAATGCCTGGCAAAAAATAGTTAATTGTGACGCAAGCCGTTCTGAAACCAATCGGCAAATTACTCAAAATGCTTAACTCGCCGAGAAAATCACTTTTTTCCCACAATGAATGCCTGGCAAAAAATAGTTAATTGTGATGCAAGCCGTTCTGAAACCAATCGGCAAATTACTCAAAATGCTTAACTCGCCGAAAAAATCACCCTTTTCCCACAATGAATGTCTAGCAAAAAATAGTAAATTTCAATGCAAGCCGTTCTGAAAGCCAGCGGCAAATTACTCAAAATGCTTAACTCGCCGAGAAATTCACTTTTTTTCCAAAATGAATGGCTGGCAAAAAATTGTTCATTTTGATGCAAGACGTTCTGAAACAAATCGGCAAATTACTCAAAAATCTTAACTCGCCGAGAAAATCATTTTGTTCCACAATGAATATCTGGCAAAAAATAGTAAATGTTGATGCAAGCCGTTCTGAAACCAACCGGCAAATTACACAAAATGCTTAACTCGCCGAGATAATCACTTTTTACCCAGAATGAAAGTTTGGCAAAAAATAGTAAATGTTGATGCAAGCCGTTCTGAAACCAATCGGCAAATTACTCAAAATACTTAACTCGCCGAGAAAATCACTTTTGTTCCACAATGAATGTCTGGCAAAAAGTAGTTTATTTTGATGCAAGCCGTTCTGAAACCAATCGGCAAATTACTCAAAATGCTTAACTGGCCGTGAAAATCACTTTTGTTCCTCAATGAATGCCTGGCAAAAAATAGTTAATTGTGATGCAAGACGTTCTGAAACCAATCGGCAAATGACTCAAAATGCTTCACGCGCCGAGAAAATCACTTTTGTTCCACAATGAATGACTTGCAAGATATAGTAAATTTCAATGCAAGCCGTTCTGAAACCAATCGGCAAATTACTCAAAATGCTTAACACGCCGAGAAAATCACTTTTGTTCCACAATGAATGTCTGTCAAAAAATATTTCATTTTGATGCAAGGCGTTCTGAAACCAATCGGCAAATTACTCAAAATGCTTATCGCGCCGTGAAAACCACTTTTGTTCCACAATGAATGGCTGGCAAAAAATAGTTAATTGTGATGCAAGCCGTTCTGAAACAAATCGGCAAATTACTCAAAATGCTTAACTCGCCGAGGAAATCACTTTTGTTCCACAATGAATGCCTGGCAAAAAATAGTTAATTGTGACGCAAGCCGTTCTGAAACCAATCGGCAAATTACTCAAAATTCTTAACTCGCCGAGAAAATCACTTTTTTCCCACAATGAATGCCTGGCAAAAAATAGTTAATTGTGATGCAAGCCGTTCTGAAACCAATCGGCAAATTACTCAAAATCCTTAACTCGCCGTGAAAATCACCTTTTTCCCACAATGAATGTCTGGCAAAAAATAGTAAATTTCAATTCAAGCCATTCTGAAAGCAAGCGGCAAATTACTCAAAATGCTTAACTCGCCGAGAAATTCGCTTTTTTTCCAAAATGAATAGCTGGCAAAAAATTGTTCATTTTGATGCAAGACGTTCTGAAACAAATCGGCAAATTACTCAAAATGCTTAACACGCCGAGAAAATCACTTTTGTTCCACAATGAATGACTTGCAAAAAATTCTTCATTTTGGCGCAAGACGTTCTGAAACCAATCGGCAAATTACTCAAAATGCTTAACTGGCCGTGAAAATCACTTTTGTTCCACAATGAAGGCCTGGCAAAAAATAGTTAATTCTGATGCAAGCCGTTCTGAAACCAATCGGCAAATGACTCAAAATGCTTCACGCGCCGAGAAAATCACTTTTGTTCCACAATGAATGACTTGCAAGATATAGTAAATTTCAATGCAAGCCGTTCTGAAACCAATCGGCAAATTACTCAAAATGCTTAACACGCCGAGAAAATCACTTTTGTTCCACAATGAATGCCTGGCAAAAAATAGTTAATTGTGACGCAAGCCGTTCTGAAACCAATCGGCAAATTACTCAAAATTCTTAACTCGCCGAGAAAATCATTTTGTTCCACAATGACTGTCTGGCAAAAAATAGTAAATGTTGATGCAAGCCGTTCTGAAACCAACCGGCAAATTACTCAAAATGCTTAACTCGCCGAGAAAATCACTTTTGTTCCACAATGAATGCCTGGCAAAAAATAGTTAATTGTGACGCAAGCCGTTCTGAAACCAATCGGCAAATTACTCAAAATGCTTAACTCGCCGAGAAAATCACCTTTTTCCCACAATGAATGTCTGGCAAAAAATAGTAAATTTCAATTCAAGCCGTTCTGAAAGCAAGCGGCAAATTACTCAAAATGCTTAACTCGCCGAGAAATTCACTTTTTTTCCAAAATGAATGGCTGGCAAAAAATTGTTCATTTTGATGCAAGACGTTCTGAAACCATTCGGCAAATTACTCAAAATGCTTAACTCGCCGAGAAAATCACTTTTGTTCCACAATGAATGCCTGGCAAAAAATATTTAATTGTGATGCAAGCCGTTCTGAAACCAACCGGCAAATTACTCAAAATGCTTAACTCGCCGAGATAATCGCTTTTTATCCAGAATGAAAGTTTGACAAAAAATAGTAAATGTTGATGCAAGCCGTTCTGAAACCAATCGGCAAATTACTCAAAATACTTAACTCGCCGAGAAAATCACTTTTGTTCCACAATGAATGCTTGGCAAAAAATAGTTAATTGTGATGCAAGCCGTTCTGAAACCAATCGGCAAATTACTCAAAGTGCTTAGCTCTCCGAGAAAATCACTTTTGTTCCACAATGAATGTCTGGCAAAAAATAGTTAATTTCAATGCAAGCCGTTCTGAAACCAATCGGGAAATTACTCAAAATGCTTATCTCGCCGAGAAAATCACTTTTGTTCCACAATGAATGTCTGGCAAAAAATAGTAAATTTCAATGCAAGCCGTTCTGAAACCAGTCGGCAAATTACTCAAAATGCTTAACTCTCCGAGAAAATCACTTTTTTCCCACAATGAATGCCTGGCAAAAATAGTTAATTGTGATGCAAGCCGTTCTGAAACCAATCGGCAAATTACTCAAAATGCTTATATCGCCGAGAAAATCACTTTTTCCCACAATGAATGTCTGGCAAAAAATAGTAAATTTCAATGCAAGCCGTTCTGAAACCAATTGGCAAATTACTCAAAATGCTTAACGCGCCGAGCAAATCACTCTTTTCCCACAATGAATGTCTGGCAAAAAATAGTTACTTTTGATGCAAGCCGTTCTGAAACCAATCGGCAAATTACTCAAAATGCTTAACTCGCCGAGAAAATCACTTTTGTTCCACAATGAATGTCTGGCAAAAAATAGTAAATTTCTATGTAAGCCGTTCTGAAACCATTCGTCAAATTACTCAAAATGCTTAACTCGCCGAGAAAATCACTTTTGTTCCACAATGAATGCCTGGCAAAAAATAGTAAATTTCAATGCAAGCCGTTCTGAAACCAATCGGCAAATTACTCAAAATGCTAAACGCGTCGAGAAAATCACTTTTTTCCCACAATGAATGTCTGGCAAAAAATAGTTAATTTAGATGCAAGACGTTCTGAAACCAATCGGCAAATTACTCAAAATGCTTAACTCGCCGAGAAAATCACCTTTTTCCCACAATGAATGTCTGGCAAAAAATAGTGAATTTCAATGCAAGCCGTTCTGAAACCAATCGGCAAATTGCTCAAAATGCTTAACTCGCCGAGAAAATCACTTTTGTTCCACAATGAATGCCTGGCAAAGAATATTTAATTGTGATGCAAGCCGTTCTGAAACCAATCGGCAAATTACTCAAAATGCTTATATCGCCGAGAAAATCACTTTTTTCCCACAATGAATGTCTGGCAAAAAATAGTAAATTTCAATGCAAGCCGTTCTGAAACCAATTGGCAAATTACTCAAAATGCTTAACGCGCCGAGAAAATCACTCTTTTCCCACAATGAATGTCTGGCAAAAAATAGTTACTTTTGATGCAAGCCGTTCTGAAACCAATCGGCAAATTACTCAAAATGCTTAACTCGCCGAGAAAATCGCTTTTGTTCCACAATGAATGTCTGGCAAAAAATAGTTAATTGTGATGCAAGCCGTTGTGAAACCAATCGGCTAATTACTCAAAATGCTTAAATCGCCGAGAAAATCACTTTTTTCCCACAATGAATGTCTGGCAAAAAATAGTAAATTTCTATGTAAGCCGTTCTGAAACCAATCGTCAAATTACTCAAAATTCTTAACTCGCCGAGAAAATCACTTTTGTTCCACAATGAATGCCTGGCAAAAAATAGTGAATTTCAATGCAAGTCGTTCTGAAACCAATCGGCAAATTACTCAAAATGCTAAACGCGTCGAGAAAATCTCTTTTTTCCCCACAATGAATGTCTGGCAAAAAATAGTTAATTTAGATGCAAGACGTTCTGAAACCAATCTGCAAATTACTCAAAATGCTTAACTGGCCAAGAAAACCACTTTTGTTCCACAATGAATGTCTGGCAAAAAATAGTAAATTTCAATGCAAGCCGTTCTGAAACCAATCGGCAAATTACTCAAAATGCTAAACGCGTCGAGAAAATCACTTTTTTCCCACAATGAATGTCTGGCAAAAAATAGTTAATTTAGATGCAAGACGTTCTGAAACCAATCGGCAAATTACTCAAAATGCTTAACTCGCCGAGAAAATCACCTTTTTCCCACAATGAATGTCTGGCAAAAAATAGTGAATTTCAATGCAAGCCGTTCTGAAACCAATCGGCAAATTGCTCAAAATGCTTAACTCGCCGAGAAAATCACTTTTGTTCCACAATGAATGCCTGGCAAAGAATATTTAATTGTGATGCAAGCCGTTCTGAAACCAATCGGCAAATTACTCAAAATGCTTATATCGCCGAGAAAATCACTTTTTTCCCACAATGAATGTCTGGCAAAAAATAGTAAATTTCAATGCAAGCCGTTCTGAAACCAATTGGCAAATTACTCAAAATGCTTAACGCGCCGAGAAAATCACTCTTTTCCCACAATGAATGTCTGGCAAAAAATAGTTACTTTTGATGCAAGCCGTTCTGAAACCAATCGGCAAATTACTCAAAATGCTTAACTCGCCGAGAAAATCACTTTTGTTCCACAATGAATGTCTGGCAAAAAATAGTTAATTGTGATGCAAGCCGTTGTGAAACCAATCGGCTAATTACTCAAAATGCTTAAATCGCCGAGAAAATCACTTTTTTCCCACAATGAATGTCTGGCAAAATATAGTAAATTTCTATGTAAGCCGTTCTGAAACCAATCGTCAAATTACTCAAAATTGTTAACTCGCCGAGAAAATCACTTTTGTTCCACAATGAATGCCTGGCAAAAAATAGTGAATTTCAATGCAAGTCGTTCTGAAACCAATCGGCAAATTACTCAAAATGCTAAACGCGTCGAGAAAATCACTTTTTTCCCCACAATGAATGTCTGGCAAAAAATAGTTAATTTAGATGCAAGACGTTCTGAAACCAATCTGCAAATTACTCAAAATGCTTAACTGGCCAAGAAAACCACTTTTGTTCCACAATGAATGTCTGGCAAAAAATAGTAAATTTCAATGCAAGCCGTTCTGAAACCAATCGGCAAATTACTCAAAATGCTTAACGCGCCGAGAAAATCACTTTTTTCCCACAATGAATGTCTGGCAAAAAATAGTTAATTTTGATGCAAGACGTTCTGAAACCAATCGGCAAATTACTCAAAATGCTTCACTCGCCGAGAAAATCACTTTCTTTCCACAATGAATGTCTGGCAAAAAATAGTTAATTTCAATGCAAGCCGTTCTGAAACCAATCGACAAGTTGCTCAAAATGCTTAACTCGCCGAGAAAATCACTTTTGTTCCACAATGAATGCCTGGCAAAAAATAGTTCATTTTGATGCAAGCCGTTCTGAAACCAATCGGCAAATTACTCAAAATGCTGAACTCGCTGCGAAAATCACTTTTTTCCCCACAATGAATGTCTGGCAAAAAATAGTAAATTTCTCTGTAGGCCGTTCTGAAACCAATCGGCAAAATACGCAAAATGCTTAACTCGCCGAGAAAATCACTTTTGTTCCACAATGAATGCCTGGCAAAAAATAGTAAATTTCAATGCAAGCCGTTCTGAAACCAATCGGCACATTACTCAAAATGCATAACGCGCCGAGAAAATCACTTTTGTTCCACAATGAATGTCTGGCAAAAAATAGTAAATTTCAATGCAAGCCGTTCTGAAACCAATCGGCAAATTACTCAAAATGCTTAACTCTCCGAGAAAATCACTTTTGTTCCACAATGAATGTCTGGCAAAAAATAGTTAATTTCAATGCAAGCCGTTCTGAAACCAATCGGCTAATTACTCAAAATGCTTAAATCGCCGAGAAAATCAATTTTTTCCCACAATGAATATCTGGCAAAAAATAGTAAATTTCTACGTAAGACGTTCTGAAACCAATCGTCAAATTACTCAAAATGCTTAACTCGCCGAGAAAATCACTTTTGTTCCACAATGAATGCCTGGCAAAAAATAGTAAATTTCAATGCAAGCCGTTCTGAAACCAATCGGCAAATTACTCAAAATGCTTAACGCGTCGAGAAAATCACTTTTTTCCCACAATGAATGTCTGGCAAAAAATAGTTAATTTAGATGCAAGACGTTCTGAAACCAATCGGAAAATTACTCAAAATGCTTAACTCGCCGAGAAAATCACTTTTTTCCCCGCAATGAATGTCTGGCAAAAAATGTAAATTTCAATGCAAGCCGTTCTGAAACCAATCGGCAAATTACGCAAAATGCTTAACTCTCCGAGAAATTCACTTTTGTTCCACAATGAATGTCTGGCAAAAAATAGTTAATTTTGATGCAAGACGTTCTGAAACCAATCGGCAAATTACCCAAAATGCTTAACTCGCCGAGAAAATCACTTTCTTTCCACAATGAATGTCTGGCAAAAAATAGTTAATTTCAATGCAAGCCGTTCTGAAACCAATCTGCAAATTACTCAAAATGCTTAACGCGCCGAGAAAATCACCTTTTTCCCACAATGAATGTCTGGCAAAAAATAGTGAATTTCAATGCAAGCCGTTCTGAAACCAATCCGCAAGTTGCTCAAAATGCTTAACTCTCCGAGAAAATCACTTTTGTTCCACAATGAATGCCTGGCAATAAACAGTTAATTGTGACGCAAGCCGTTCTGAAACCAATCGGCAAATGACTCAAAATGCTTAACTCGCCGAGAAAATCACTTTTTTCCCACAATGAATGCCTGGCAAAAAATAGTTAATTGTGACGCAAGCCGTTCTGAAACCAATCGGCAAATTACTCAAAATGCTTAACTCGCCGAGAAAATCACTTTTTTCCCACAATGAATGCCTGGCAAAAAATAGTTAATTGTGATGCAAGCCGTTCTGAAACCAATCGGCAAATTACTCAAAATACTTAACTCGCCGAGAAAATCACTTTTGTTCCACAATAAATGTCTGTCAAAAAATAGTTCATTTTGATGCAAGGCGTTCTGAAACCAATCCGCAAATTACTCAAAATGCTTAACTCGCCGTGAAAATCACTTTTGTTCCACAATGAATGGCTGGCAAAAAATTGTTCATTTTGATGCAAGACGTTCTGAAACCAATCGGCAAATTACTCAAAATGCTTAACTCGCCGTGAAAATCACCTTTTTCCCACAATGAATGTCTGGCAAAAAATAGTAAATTTCAATTCAAGCCGTTCTGAAAGCAAGCGGCAAATTACTCAAAATGCTTAACTCGCCGAGAAATTCGCTTTTTTTCCAAAATGAATGGCTGGCAAAAAATTGTTCATTTTGATGCAAGACGTTCTGAAACAAATCGGCAAATTACTCAAAATGCTTAACACGCCGAGAAAATCACTTTTGTTCCACAATGAATGACTTGCAAAAAATTCTTCATTTTGGCGCAAGACGTTCTGAAACCAATCGGCAAATTACTCAAAATGCTTAACTGGCCGTGAAAATCACTTTTGTTCCACAATGAAGGCCTGGCAAAAAATAGTTAATTCTGATGCAAGCCGTTCTGAAACCAATCGGCAAATGACTCAAAATGCTTCACGCGCCGAGAAAATCACTTTTGTTCCACAATGAATGACTTGCAAGATATAGTAAATTTCAATGCAAGCCGTTCTGAAACCAATCGGCAAATTACTCAAAATGCTTAAATCGCCGAGAAAATCACTTTTGTTCCACAATGAATGTCTGTCAAAAAATATTTCATTTTGATGCAAGGCGTTCTGAAACCAATCGGCAAATTACTCAAAATGCTTAACTCGCCGTGAAAACCACTTTTGTTCCACAATAAATGTCTGGCAAAAAATAGTTAATTGTGATGCAAGCCGTTCTGAAACAAATCGGCAAATTACTCAAAATGCTTAACTCGCCGAGAAAATCACTTTTGTTCCACAATGAATGCCTGGCAAAAAATAGTTAATTGTGACGCAAGCCGTTCTGAAACCAATCGGCAAATGACTCAAAATGCTTAACTCGCCGAGAAAATCACTTTTTTCTCACAATGAATGCCTGGCAAAAAATAGTTAATTGTGACGCAAGCCGTTCTGAAACCAATCGGCAAATTACTCAAAATGCTTAACTCGCCGAGAAAATCACTTTTGTTCCACAATAAATGGCTGGCAAAAAATAGTTAATTGTGATGCAAGCCGTTCTGAAACAAATCGGCAAATTACTCAAAATGCTTAACTCGCCGAGAAAATCACTTTTGTTCCACAATGAATGGCTGGCAAAAAATTGTTCATTTTGATGCAAGACGTTCTGAAACAAATCGGCAAATTACTCAAAATGCTTAACACGCCGAGAAAATCACTTTTGTTCCACAATGAATGACTTGCAAAAAATTCTTCATTTTGGCGCAAGACGTTCTGAAACCAATCGGCAAATTACTCAAAATTCTTAACTCGCCGAGAAAATCATTTTGTTCCACAATGAATGTCTGGCAAAAAATAGTAAATGTTGATGCAAGCCGTTCTGAAACCAACCGGCAAATTACTCAAAATGCTTAACTCGCCGAGATAATCACTTTTTACCCAGAATGAAAGTTTGGCAAAAAATAGTAAATGTTGATGCAAGCCGTTCTGAAACCAATCGGCAAATTACTCAAAATACTTAACTCGCCGAGAAAATCACTTTTGTTCCACAATAAATGTCTGTCAAAAAATAGTTCATTTTGATGCAAGGCGTTCTGAAACCAATCCGCAAATTACTCAAAATGCTTAACTCGCCGTGAAAATCACTTTTGTTCCACAATGAATGGCTGGCAAAAAATTGTTCATTTTGATGCAAGACGTTCTGAAACCAATCGGCAAATTACTCAAAATGCTTAACTCGCCGTGAAAATCACCTTTTTCCCACAATGAATGTCTGGCAAAAAATAGTAAATTTCAATTCAAGCCGTTCTGAAAGCAAGCGGCAAATTACTCAAAATGCTTAACTCGCCGAGAAATTCGCTTTTTTTCCAAAATGAATGGCTGGCAAAAAATTGTTCATTTTGATGCAAGACGTTCTGAAACAAATCGGCAAATTACTCAAAATGCTTAACACGCCGAGAAAATCACTTTTGTTCCACAATGAATGACTTGCAAAAAATTCTTCATTTTGGCGCAAGACGTTCTGAAACCAATCGGCAAATTACTCAAAATGCTTAACTGGCCGTGAAAATCACTTTTGTTCCACAATGAAGGCCTGGCAAAAAATAGTTAATTCTGATGCAAGCCGTTCTGAAACCAATCGGCAAATGACTCAAAATGCTTCACGCGCCGAGAAAATCACTTTTGTTCCACAATGAATGACTTGCAAGATATAGTAAATTTCAATGCAAGCCGTTCTGAAACCAATCGGCAAATTACTCAAAATGCTTAAATCGCCGAGAAAATCACTTTTGTTCCACAATGAATGTCTGTCAAAAAATATTTCATTTTGATGCAAGGCGTTCTGAAACCAATCGGCAAATTACTCAAAATGCTTAACTCGCCGTGAAAACCACTTTTGTTCCACAATAAATGGCTGGCAAAAAATAGTTAATTGTGATGCAAGCCGTTCTGAAACAAATCAGCAAATTACTCAAAATGCTTAACTCGCCGAGAAAATCACTTTTGTTCCACAATGAATGCCTGGCAAAAAATAGTTAATTGTGACGCAAGCCGTTCTGAAAACAATCGGCAAATGACTCAAAATGCTTAACTCGCCGAGAAAATCACTTTTTTCCCACAATGAATGCCTGGCAAAAAATAGTTAATTGTGACGCAAGCCGTTCTGAAACCAATCGGCAAATTACTCAAAATGCTTAACTCGCCGAGAAAATCACTTTTTTCCCACAATGAATGCCTGGCAAAAAATAGTTAATTGTGATGCAAGCCGTTCTGAAACCAATCGGCAAATTACTCAAAATGCTTAACTCGCCGAGAAATTCACTTTTTTTCCAAAATGAATGGCTGGCAAAAAATTGTTCATTTTGATGCAAGACGTTCTGAAACCAATCGGCAAATTACTCAAAATGCTTAACTCGCCGTGAAAATCACCTTTTTCCCACAATGAATGTCTGGCAAAAAATAGTAAATTTCAATTCAAGCCGTTCTGAAACCAATCGGCAAATTACTCAAAATGCTTAACTGGCCGTGAAAATCACTTTTGTTCCACAATGAAGGCCTGGCAAAAAATAGTTAATTCTGATGCAAGCCGTTCTGAAACCAATCGGCAAATGACTCAAAATGCTTCACGCGCCGAGAAAATCACTTTTGTTCCACAATGAATGACTTGCAAGATATAGTAAATTTCAATGCAAGCCGTTCTGAAACCAATCGGCAAATTACTCAAAATGCTTAAATCGCCGAGAAAATCACTTTTGTTCCACAATGAATGTCTGTCAAAAAATATTTCATTTTGATGCAAGGCGTTCTGAAACCAATCGGCAAATTACTCAAAATGCTTAACTCGCCGTGAAAACCACTTTTGTTCCACAATAAATGGCTGGCAAAAAATAGTTAATTGTGATGCAAGCCGTTCTGAAACAAATCGGCAAATTACTCAAAATGCTGAACTCGCCGAGAAAATCACTTTTGTTCCACAATGAATGCCTGGCAAAAAATAGTTAATTGTGACGCAAGCCGTTCTGAAACCAATCGGCAAATTACTCAAAATTCTTAACTCGCCGAGAAAATCACTTTTTCCCACAATGAATGCCTGGCAAAAAATAGTTAATTGTGATGCAAGCCGTTCTGAAACCAATCGGCAAATTACTCAAAATGCTTAACTCGCCGAGAAAATCACCTTTTTCCCACAATGAATGTCTGGCAAAAAATAGTAAATTTCAATTCAAGCCGTTCTGAAAGCAAGCGGCAAATTACTCAAAATGCTTAACTCGCCGAGAAATTCACTTTTTTTCCAAAATGAATGGCTGGCAAAAAATTGTTCATTTTGATGCAAGACGTTCTGAAACCAATCGGCAAATTACTCAAAATGCTTAACTCGCCGAGAAAATCACTTTTGTTCCACAATGAATGCCTGGCAAAAAATAGTTAATTGTGATGCAAGCCGTTCTGAAACCAACCGGCAAATTACTCAAAATGCTTAACTCGCCGAGATAATCACTTTTTATCCAGAATGAAAGTTTGACAAAAAATAGTAAATGTTGATGCAAGCCGTTCTGAAACCAATCGGCAAATTACTCAAAATACTTAACTCGCCGAGAAAATCACTTTTGTTCCACAATGAATGCTTGGCAAAAAATAGTTAATTGTGATGCAAGCCGTTCTGAAACCAATCGGCAAATTACTCAAAATGCTTCACGCGCCGAGAAAATCACTTTTGTTCCACAATGAATGACTTGCAAGATATAGTAAATTTCAATGCAAGCCGTTCTGAAACCAATCGGCAAATTACTCAAAATGCTTAACTCGCCGTGAAAATCACCTTTTTCCCACAATGAATGTCTGAGACATTGTGGACATTCCACAATGAATGTCTGGCAAAAAATAGTAAATGTTGATGCAAGCCGTTCTGAAACCAACCGGCAAATTACTCAAAATGCTTAACTCGCCGAGATAATCACTTTTTACCCAGAATGAAAGTTTGGCAAAAAATAGTAAATGTTGATGCAAGCCGTTCTGAAACCAATCGGCAAATTACTCAAAATACTTAACTCGCCGAGAAAATCACTTTTGTTCCACAATAAATGTCTGTCAAAAAATAGTTCATTTTGATGCAAGGCGTTCTGAAACCAATCCGCAAATTACTCAAAATGCTTAACTCGCCGTGAAAATCACTTTTGTTCCACAATGAATGGCTGGCAAAAAATTGTTCATTTTGATGCAAGACGTTCTGAAACCAATCGGCAAATTACTCAAAATGCTTAACTCGCCGTGAAAATCACCTTTTTCCCACAATGAATGTCTGGCAAAAAATAGGAAATTTCAATTCAAGCCGTTCTGAAAGCAAGCGGCAAATTACTCAAAATGCTTAACTCGCCGAGAAATTCGCTTTTTTTCCAAAATGAATGGCTGGCAAAAAATTCTTCATTTTGGCGCAAGACGTTCTGAAACCAATCGGCAAATTACTCAAAATGCTTAACTCGCCGAGAAATTCGCTTTTTTTCCAAAATGAATGGCTGGCAAAAAATTGTTCATTTTGATGCAAGACGTTCTGAAACAAATCGGCAAATTACTCAAAATGCTTAACACGCCGAGAAAATCACTTTTGTTCCACAATGAATGACTTGCAAAAAATTCTTCATTTTGGCGCAAGACGTTTGAAACCAATCGGCAAATTACTCAAAATGCTTAACTGGCCGTGAAAATCACTTTTGTTCCACAATGAAGGCCTGGCAAAAAATAGTTAATTCTGATGCAAGCCGTTCTGAAACCAATCGGCAAATGACTCAAAATGCTTCACGCGCCGAGAAAATCACTTTTGTTCCACAATGAATGACTTGCAAGATATAGTAAATTTCAATGCAAGCCGTTCTGAAACCAATCGGCAAATTACTCAAAATGCTTAACTCGCCGTGAAAACCACTTTTGTTCCACAATAAATGGCTGGCAAAAAATAGTTAATTGTGATGCAAGCCGTTCTGAAACAAATCGGCAAATTACTCAAAATGCTTAACTCGCCGAGAAAATCACTTTTGTTCCACAATGAATGCCTGGCAAAAAATAGTTAATTGTGACGCAAGCCGTTCTGAAACCAATCGGCAAATGACTCAAAATGCTTAACTCGCCGAGAAAATCACTTTTTTCCCACAATGAATGCCTGGCAAAAAATAGTTAATTGTGACGCAAGCCGTTCTGAAACCAATCGGCAAATTACTCAAAATGCTTAACTCGCCGAGAAAATCACTTTTTTCCCACAATGAATGCCTGGCAAAAAATAGTTAATTGTGATGCAAGCCGTTCTGAAACCAATCGGCAAATTACTCAAAATGCTTAACTCGCCGAGAAAATCACCCTTTTCCCACAATGAATGTCTAGCAAAAAATAGTAAATTTCAAAGCAAGCCGTTCTGAAACCAATCGGCAAATTACTCAAAATGCTTAACTCGCCGAGAAATTCACTTTTTTTCCAAAATGAATGGCTGGCAAAAAATTGTTCATTTTGATGCAAGACGTTCTGAAACCAATCGGCAAATTACTCAAAATGCTTAACTCGCCGTGAAAATCACCTTTTTCCCACAATGAATGTCTGGCAAAAAATAGTAAATTTCAATTCAAGCCGTTCTGAAACCAATCGGCAAATTACTCAAAATGCTTAACTGGCCGTGAAAATCACTTTTGTTCCACAATGAAGGCCTGGCAAAAAATAGTTAATTCTGATGCAAGCCGTTCTGAAACCAATCGGCAAATGACTCAAAATGCTTCACGCGCCGAGAAAATCACTTTTGTTCCACAATGAATGACTTGCAAGATATAGTAAATTTCAATGCAAGCCGTTCTGAAACCAATCGGCAAATTACTCAAAATGCTTAAATCGCCGAGAAAATCACTTTTGTTCCACAATGAATGTCTGTCAAAAAATATTTCATTTTGATGCAAGGCGTTCTGAAACCAATCGGCAAATTACTCAAAATGCTTAACTCGCCGTGAAAACCACTTTTGTTCCACAATAAATGGCTGGCAAAAAATAGTTAATTGTGATGCAAGCCGTTCTGAAACAAATCGGCAAATTACTCAAAATGCTGAACTCGCCGAGAAAATCACTTTTGTTCCACAATGAATGCCTGGCAAAAAATAGTTAATTGTGACGCAAGCCGTTCTGAAACCAATCGGCAAATTACTCAAAATTCTTAACTCGCCGAGAAAATCACTTTTTCCCACAATGAATGCCTGGCAAAAAATAGTTAATTGTGACGCAAGCCGTTCTGAAACCAATCGGCAAATTACTCAAAATTCTTAACTCGCCGAGAAAATCACTTTTTCCCACAATGAATGCCTGGCAAAAAATAGTTAATTGTGATGCAAGCCGTTCTGAAACCAATCGGCAAATTACTCAAAATGCTTAACTCGCCGAGAAAATCACCTTTTTCCCACAATGAATGTCTGGCAAAAAATAGTAAATTTCAATTCAAGCCGTTCTGAAAGCAAGCGGCAAATTACTCAAAATGCTTAACTCGCCGAGAAATTCACTTTTTTTCCAAAATGAATGGCTGGCAAAAAATTGTTCATTTTGATGCAAGACGTTCTGAAACCAATCGGCAAATTACTCAAAATGCTTAACTCGCCGAGAAAATCACTTTTGTTCCACAATGAATGCCTGGCAAAAAATACTTAATTGTGATGCAAGCCGTTCTGAAACCAACCGGCAAATTACTCAAAATGCTTAACTCGCCGAGATAATCACTTTTTATCCAGAATGAAAGTTTGACAAAAAATAGTAAATGTTGATGCAAGCCGTTCTGAAACCAATCGGCAAATTACTCAAAATACTTAACTCGCCGAGAAAATCACTTTTGTTCCACAATGAATGCTTGGCAAAAAATAGTTAATTGTGATGCAAGCCGTTCTGAAACCAATCGGCAAATTACTCAAAATGCTTCACGCGCCGAGAAAATCACTTTTGTTCCACAATGAATGACTTGCAAGATATAGTAAATTTCAATGCAAGCCGTTCTGAAACCAATCGGCAAATTACTCAAAATGCTTAACTCGCCGTGAAAATCACCTTTTTCCCACAATGAATGTCTGAGACATTGTGGACATTCCACAATGAATGTCTGGCAAAAAATAGTAAATGTTGATGCAAGCCGTTCTGAAACCAACCGGCAAATTACTCAAAATGCTTAACTCGCCGAGATAATCACTTTTTACCCAGAATGAAAGTTTGGCAAAAAATAGTAAATGTTGATGCAAGCCGTTCTGAAACCAATCGGCAAATTACTCAAAATACTTAACTCGCCGAGAAAATCACTTTTGTTCCACAATAAATGTCTGTCAAAAAATAGTTCATTTTGATGCAAGGCGTTCTGAAACCAATCCGCAAATTACTCAAAATGCTTAACTCGCCGTGAAAATCACTTTTGTTCCACAATGAATGGCTGGCAAAAAATTGTTCATTTTGATGCAAGACGTTCTGAAACCAATCGGCAAATTACTCAAAATGCTTAACTCGCCGTGAAAATCACCTTTTTCCCACAATGAATGTCTGGCAAAAAATAGGAAATTTCAATTCAAGCCGTTCTGAAAGCAAGCGGCAAATTACTCAAAATGCTTAACTCGCCGAGAAATTCGCTTTTTTTCCAAAATGAATGGCTGGCAAAAAATTCTTCATTTTGGCGCAAGACGTTCTGAAACCAATCGGCAAATTACTCAAAATGCTTAACTCGCCGAGAAATTCGCTTTTTTTCCAAAATGAATGGCTGGCAAAAAATTGTTCATTTTGATGCAAGACGTTCTGAAACAAATCGGCAAATTACTCAAAATGCTTAACACGCCGAGAAAATCACTTTTGTTCCACAATGAATGACTTGCAAAAAATTCTTCATTTTGGCGCAAGACGTTTGAAACCAATCGGCAAATTACTCAAAATGCTTAACTGGCCGTGAAAATCACTTTTGTTCCACAATGAAGGCCTGGCAAAAAATAGTTAATTCTGATGCAAGCCGTTCTGAAACCAATCGGCAAATGACTCAAAATGCTTCACGCGCCGAGAAAATCACTTTTGTTCCACAATGAATGACTTGCAAGATATAGTAAATTTCAATGCAAGCCGTTCTGAAACCAATCGGCAAATTACTCAAAATGCTTAAATCGCCGAGAAAATCACTTTTGTTCCACAATGAATGTCTGTCAAAAAATATTTCATTTTGATGCAAGGCGTTCTGAAACCAATCGGCAAATTACTCAAAATGCTTAACTCGCCGTGAAAACCACTTTTGTTCCACAATAAATGGCTGGCAAAAAATAGTTAATTGTGATGCAAGCCGTTCTGAAACAAATCGGCAAATTACTCAAAATGCTTAACTCGCCGAGAAAATCACTTTTGTTCCACAATGAATGCCTGGCAAAAAATAGTTAATTGTGACGCAAGCCGTTCTGAAACCAATCGGCAAATGACTCAAAATGCTTAACTCGCCGAGAAAATCACTTTTTTCCCACAATGAATGCCTGGCAAAAAATAGTTAATTGTGACGCAAGCCGTTCTGAAACAAATCGGCAAATTACTCAAAATGCTTAACTCGCCGAGAAAATCACCCTTTTCCCACAATGAATGTCTAGCAAAAAATAGTAAATTTCAAAGCAAGCCGTTCTGAAACCAATCGGCAAATTACTCAAAATGCTTAACTCGCCGAGAAATTCACTTTTTTTCCAAAATGAATGGCTGGCAAAAAATTGTTCATTTTGATGCAAGACGTTCTGAAACCAATCGGCAAATTACTCAAAATGCTTAACTCGCCGTGAAAATCACCTTTTTCCCACAATGAATGTCTGGCAAAAAATAGTAAATTTCAATTCAAGCCGTTCTGAAACCAATCGGCAAATTACTCAAAATGCTTAACTGGCCGTGAAAATCACTTTTGTTCCACAATGAAGGCCTGGCAAAAAATAGTTAATTCTGATGCAAGCCGTTCTGAAACCAATCGGCAAATGACTCAAAATGCTTCACGCGCCGAGAAAATCACTTTTGTTCCACAATGAATGACTTGCAAGATATAGTAAATTTCAATGCAAGCCGTTCTGAAACCAATCGGCAAATTACTCAAAATGCTTAAATCGCCGAGAAAATCACTTTTGTTCCACAATGAATGTCTGTCAAAAAATATTTCATTTTGATGCAAGGCGTTCTGAAACCAATCGGCAAATTACTCAAAATGCTTAACTCGCCGTGAAAACCACTTTTGTTCCACAATAAATGGCTGGCAAAAAATAGTTAATTGTGATGCAAGCCGTTCTGAAACAAATCGGCAAATTACTCAAAATGCTGAACTCGCCGAGAAAATCACTTTTGTTCCACAATGAATGCCTGGCAAAAAATAGTTAATTGTGACGCAAGCCGTTCTGAAACCAATCGGCAAATTACTCAAAATTCTTAACTCGCCGAGAAAATCACTTTTTCCCACAATGAATGCCTGGCAAAAAATAGTTAATTGTGATGCAAGCCGTTCTGAAACCAATCGGCAAATTACTCAAAATGCTTAACTCGCCGAGAAAATCACTTTTGTTCCACAATGAATGCCTGGCAAAAAATAGTTAATTGTGACGCAAGCCGTTCTGAAACCAATCGGCAAATGACTCAAAATGCTTAACTCGCCGAGAAAATCACTTTTTTCCCACAATGAATGCCTGGCAAAAAATAGTTAATTGTGACGCAAGCCGTTCTGAAACCAATCGGCAAATTACTCAAAATGCTTAACTCGCCGAGAAAATCACTTTTTTCCCACAATGAATGCCTGGCAAAAAATAGTTAATTGTGATGCAAGCCGTTCTGAAACCAATCGGCAAATTACTCAAAATGCTTAACTCGCCGAGAAAATCACCTTTTTCCCACAATGAATGTCTGGCAAAAAATAGTAAATTTCAATTCAAGCCGTTCTGAAACCAATCGGCAAATTACTCAAAATGCTTAACTGGCCGTGAAAATCACTTTTGTTCCACAATGAAGGCCTGGCAAAAAATAGTTAATTCTGATGCAAGCCGTTCTGAAACCAATCGGCAAATGACTCAAAATGCTTCACGCGCCGAGAAAATCACTTTTGTTCCACAATGAATGACTTGCAAGATATAGTAAATTCCAATGCAAGCCGTTCTGAAACCAATCGGCAAATTACTCAAAATGCTTAAATCGCCGAGAAAATCACTTTTGTTCCACAATGAATGTCTGTCAAAAAATATTTCATTTTGATGCAAGGCGTTCTGAAACCAATCGGCAAATTACTCAAAATGCTTAACTCGCCGTGAAAACCACTTTTGTTCCACAATAAATGGCTGGCAAAAAATAGTTAATTGTGATGCAAGCCGTTCTGAAACAAATCGGCAAATTACTCAAAATGCTGAACTCGCCGAGAAAATCACTTTTGTTCCACAATGAATGCCTGGCAAAAAATAGTTAATTGTGACGCAAGCCGTTCTGAAACCAATCGGCAAATTACTCAAAATTCTTAACTCGCCGAGAAAATCACTTTTTCCCACAATGAATGCCTGGCAAAAAATAGTTAATTGTGATGCAAGCCGTTCTGAAACCAATCGGCAAATTACTCAAAATGCTTAACTCGCCGAGAAAATCACCTTTTTCCCACAATGAATGTCTGGCAAAAAATAGTAAATTTCAATTCAAGCCGTTCTGAAAGCAAGCGCAAATTACTCAAAATGCTTAACTCGCCGAGAAATTCACTTTTTTTCCAAAATGAATGGCTGGCAAAAAATTGTTCATTTTGATGCAAGACGTTCTGAAACCAATCGGCAAATTACTCAAAATGCTAAACGCGTCGAGAAAATCACTTTTGTTCCACAATGAATGACTTGCAAAAAATTCTTCATTTTGGCGCAAGACGTTCTGAAACCAATCGGCAAATTACTCAAAATGCTTAACTGGCCGTGAAAATCACTTTTGTTCCACAATGAAGGCCTGGCAAAAAATAGTTAATTCTGATGCAAGCCGTTCTGAAACCAATCGGCAAATGACTCAAAATGCTTCACGCGCCGAGAAAATCACTTTTGTTCCACAATGAATGACTTACAAGATATAGTAAATTTCAATGCAAGCCGTTCTGAAACCAATCGGCAAATTACTCAAAATGCTTAAATCGCCGAGAAAATCACTTTTGTTCCACAATGAATGTCTGTCAAAAAATATTTCATTTTGATGCAAGGCGTTCTGAAACCAATCGGCAAATTACTCAAAATGCTTAACTCGCCGAGAAAATCACTTTTGTTCCACAATAAATGGCTGGCAAAAAATAGTTAATTGTGATGCAAGCCGTTCTGAAACAAATCGGCAAATTACTCAAAATGCTTAACTCGCCGAGAAAATCACTTTTGTTCCACAATGAATGCCTGGCAAAAAATAGTTAATTGTGACGCAAGCCGTTCTGAAACCAATCGGCAAATGACTCAAAATGCTTAACTCGCCGAGAAAATCACTTTTTTCCCACAATGAATGCCTGGCAAAAAATAGTTAATTGTGACGCAAGCCGTTCTGAAACCAATCGGCAAATTACTCAAAATGCTTAACTCGCCGAGAAAATCACTTTTGTTCCACAATAAATGGCTGGCAAAAAATAGTTAATTGTGATGCAAGCCGTTCTGAAACAAATCGGCAAATTACTCAAAATGCTTAACTCGCCGAGAAAATCACTTTTGTTCCACAATGAATGGCTGGCAAAAAATTGTTCATTTTGATGCAAGACGTTCTGAAACAAATCGGCAAATTACTCAAAATGCTTAACACGCCGAGAAAATCACTTTTGTTCCACAATGAATGACTTGCAAAAAATTCTTCATTTTGGCGCAAGACGTTCTGAAACCAATCGGCAAATTACTCAAAATTCTTAACTCGCCGAGAAAATCATTTTGTTCCACAATGAATGTCTGGCAAAAAATAGTAAATGTTGATGCAAGCCGTTCTGAAACCAACCGGCAAATTACTCAAAATGCTTAACTCGCCGAGATAATCACTTTTTACCCAGAATGAAAGTTTGGCAAAAAATAGTAAATGTTGATGCAAGCCGTTCTGAAACCAATCGGCAAATTACTCAAAATACTTAACTCGCCGAGAAAATCACTTTTGTTCCACAATAAATGTCTGTCAAAAAATAGTTCATTTTGATGCAAGGCGTTCTGAAACCAATCCGCAAATTACTCAAAATGCTTAACTCGCCGTGAAAATCACTTTTGTTCCACAATGAATGGCTGGCAAAAAATTGTTCATTTTGATGCAAGACGTTCTGAAACCAATCGGCAAATTACTCAAAATGCTTAACTCGCCGTGAAAATCACCTTTTTCCCACAATGAATGTCTGGCAAAAAATAGTAAATTTCAATTCAAGCCGTTCTGAAAGCAAGCGGCAAATTACTCAAAATGCTTAACTCGCCGAGAATTTCGCTTTTTTTCCAAAATGAATGGCTGGCAAAAAATTGTTCATTTTGATGCAAGACGTTCTGAAACAAATCGGCAAATTACTCAAAATGCTTAACACGCCGAGAAAATCACTTTTGTTCCACAATGAATGACTTGCAAAAAATTCTTCATTTTGGCGCAAGACGTTCTGAAACCAATCGGCAAATTACTCAAAATGCTTAACTGGCCGTGAAAATCACTTTTGTTCCACAATGAAGGCCTGGCAAAAAATAGTTAATTCTGATGCAAGCCGTTCTGAAACCAATCGGCAAATGACTCAAAATGCTTCACGCGCCGAGAAAATCACTTTTGTTCCACAATGAATGACTTGCAAGATATAGTAAATTTCAATGCAAGCCGTTCTGAAACCAATCGGCAAATTACTCAAAATGCTTAAATCGCCGAGAAAATCACTTTTGTTCCACAATGAATGTCTGTCAAAAAATATTTCATTTTGATGCAAGGCGTTCTGAAACCAATCGGCAAATTACTCAAAATGCTTAACTCGCCGTGAAAACCACTTTTGTTCCACAATAAATGGCTGGCAAAAAATAGTTAATTGTGATGCAAGCCGTTCTGAAACAAATCGGCAAATTACTCAAAATGCTTAACTCGCCGAGAAAATCACTTTTGTTCCACAATGAATGCCTGGCAAAAAATAGTTAATTGTGACGCAAGCCGTTCTGAAACCAATCGGCAAATGACTCAAAATGCTTAACTCGCCGAGAAAATCACTTTTTTCCCACAATGAATGCCTGGCAAAAAATAGTTAATTGTGACGCAAGCCGTTCTGAAACCAATCGGCAAATTACTCAAAATGCTTAACTCGCCGAGAAAATCACTTTTTTCCCACAATGAATGCCTGGCAAAAAATAGTTAATTGTGATGCAAGCCGTTCTGAAACCAATCGGCAAATTACTCAAAATGCTTAACTCGCCGAGAAATTCACTTTTTTTCCAAAATGAATGGCTGGCAAAAAATTGTTCATTTTGATGCAAGACGTTCTGAAACCAATCGGCAAATTACTCAAAATGCTTAACTCGCCGTGAAAATCACCTTTTTCCCACAATGAATGTCTGGCAAAAAATAGTAAATTTCAATTCAAGCCGTTCTGAAACCAATCGGCAAATTACTCAAAATGCTTAACTGGCCGTGAAAATCACTTTTGTTCCACAATGAAGGCCTGGCAAAAAATAGTTAATTCTGATGCAAGCCGTTCTGAAACCAATCGGCAAATGACTCAAAATGCTTCACGCGCCGAGAAAATCACTTTTGTTCCACAATGAATGACTTGCAAGATATAGTAAATTTCAATGCAAGCCGTTCTGAAACCAATCGGCAAATTACTCAAAATGCTTAAATCGCCGAGAAAATCACTTTTGTTCCACAATGAATGTCTGTCAAAAAATATTTCATTTTGATGCAAGGCGTTCTGAAACCAATCGGCAAATTACTCAAAATGCTTAACTCGCCGTGAAAACCACTTTTGTTCCACAATAAATGGCTGGCAAAAAATAGTTAATTGTGATGCAAGCCGTTCTGAAACAAATCGGCAAATTACTCAAAATGCTGAACTCGCCGAGAAAATCACTTTTGTTCCACAATGAATGCTTGGCAAAAAATAGTTAATTGTGACGCAAGCCGTTCTGAAACCAATCGGCAAATTACTCAAAATTCTTAACTCGCCGAGAAAATCACTTTTTCCCACAATGAATGCCTGGCAAAAAATAGTTAATTGTGATGCAAGCCGTTCTGAAACCAATCGGCAAATTACTCAAAATGCTTAACTCGCCGAGAAAATCACCTTTTTCCCACAATGAATGTCTGGCAAAAAATAGTAAATTTCAATTCAAGCCGTTCTGAAAGCAAGCGGCAAATTACTCAAAATGCTTAACTCGCCGAGAAATTCACTTTTTTTCCAAAATGAATGGCTGGCAAAAAATTGTTCATTTTGATGCAAGACGTTCTGAAACCAATCGGCAAATTACTCAAAATGCTTAACTCGCCGAGAAAATCACTTTTGTTCCACAATGAATGCCTGGCAAAAAATAGTTAATTGTGATGCAAGCCGTTCTGAAACCAACCGGCAAATTACTCAAAATGCTTAACTCGCCGAGATAATCACTTTTTATCCAGAATGAAAGTTTGACAAAAAATAGTAAATGTTGATGCAAGCCGTTCTGAAACCAATCGGCAAATTACTCAAAATACTTAACTCGCCGAGAAAATCACTTTTGTTCCACAATGAATGCTTGGCAAAAAATAGTTAATTGTGATGCAAGCCGTTCTGAAACCAATCGGCAAATTACTCAAAATGCTTCACGCGCCGAGAAAATCACTTTTGTTCCACAATGAATGACTTGCAAGATATAGTAAATTTCAATGCAAGCCGTTCTGAAACCAATCGGCAAATTACTCAAAATGCTTAACTCGCCGTGAAAATCACCTTTTTCCCACAATGAATGTCTGAGACATTGTGGACATTCCACAATGAATGTCTGGCAAAAAATAGTAAATGTTGATGCAAGCCGTTCTGAAACCAACCGGCAAATTACTCAAAATGCTTAACTCGCCGAGATAATCACTTTTTACCCAGAATGAAAGTTTGGCAAAAAATAGTAAATGTTGATGCAAGCCGTTCTGAAACCAATCGGCAAATTACTCAAAATGCTTCACGCGCCGAGAAAATCACTTTTGTTCCACAATGAATGACTTGCAAGATATAGTAAATTTCAATGCAAGCCGTTCTGAAACCAATCGGCAAATTACTCAAAATGCTTAACTCGCCGAGAAAATCACTTTTTCCCACAATGAATGCCTGGCAAAAAATAGTTAATTGTGATGCAAGCCGTTCTGAAACCAATCGGCAAATTACTCAAAATGCTTAACTCGCCGAGAAAATCACCTTTTTCCCACAATGAATGTCTGGCAAAAAATAGTAAATTTCAATTCAAGCCGTTCTGAAAGCAAGCGCAAATTACTCAAAATGCTTAACTCGCCGAGAAATTCACTTTTTTTCCAAAATGAATGGCTGGCAAAAAATTGTTCATTTTGATGCAAGACGTTCTGAAACCAATCGGCAAATTACTCAAAATGCTAAACGCGTCGAGAAAATCACTTTTGTTCCACAATGAATGACTTGCAAAAAATTCTTCATTTTGGCGCAAGACGTTCTGAAACCAATCGGCAAATTACTCAAAATGCTTAACTGGCCGTGAAAATCACTTTTGTTCCACAATGAAGGCCTGGCAAAAAATAGTTAATTCTGATGCAAGCCGTTCTGAAACCAATCGGCAAATGACTCAAAATGCTTCACGCGCCGAGAAAATCACTTTTGTTCCACAATGAATGACTTACAAGATATAGTAAATTTCAATGCAAGCCGTTCTGAAACCAATCGGCAAATTACTCAAAATGCTTAAATCGCCGAGAAAATCACTTTTGTTCCACAATGAATGTCTGTCAAAAAATATTTCATTTTGATGCAAGGCGTTCTGAAACCAATCGGCAAATTACTCAAAATGCTTAACTCGCCGTGAAAACCACTTTTGTTCCACAATAAATGGCTGGCAAAAAATAGTTAATTGTGATGCAAGCCGTTCTGAAACAAATCGGCAAATTACTCAAAATGCTTAACTCGCCGAGAAAATCACTTTTGTTCCACAATGAATGCCTGGCAAAAAATAGTTAATTGTGACGCAAGCCGTTCTGAAACCAATCGGCAAATGACTCAAAATGCTTAACTCGCCGAGAAAATCACTTTTTTCCCACAATGAATGCCTGGCAAAAAATAGTTAATTGTGACGCAAGCCGTTCTGAAACCAATCGGCAAATTACTCAAAATGCTTAACTCGCCGAGAAAATCACTTTTGTTCCACAATAAATGGCTGGCAAAAAATAGTTAATTGTGATGCAAGCCGTTCTGAAACAAATCGGCAAATTACTCAAAATGCTTAACTCGCCGAGAAAATCACTTTTGTTCCACAATGAATGGCTGGCAAAAAATTGTTCATTTTGATGCAAGACGTTCTGAAACAAATCGGCAAATTACTCAAAATGCTTAACACGCCGAGAAAATCACTTTTGTTCCACAATGAATGACTTGCAAAAAATTCTTCATTTTGGCGCAAGACGTTCTGAAACCAATCGGCAAATTACTCAAAATTCTTAACTCGCCGAGAAAATCATTTTGTTCCACAATGAATGTCTGGCAAAAAATAGTAAATGTTGATGCAAGCCGTTCTGAAACCAACCGGCAAATTACTCAAAATGCTTAACTCGCCGAGATAATCACTTTTTACCCAGAATGAAAGTTTGGCAAAAAATAGTAAATGTTGATGCAAGCCGTTCTGAAACCAATCGGCAAATTACTCAAAATACTTAACTCGCCGAGAAAATCACTTTTGTTCCACAATAAATGTCTGTCAAAAAATAGTTCATTTTGATGCAAGGCGTTCTGAAACCAATCCGCAAATTACTCAAAATGCTTAACTCGCCGTGAAAATCACTTTTGTTCCACAATGAATGGCTGGCAAAAAATTGTTCATTTTGATGCAAGACGTTCTGAAACCAATCGGCAAATTACTCAAAATGCTTAACTCGCCGTGAAAATCACCTTTTTCCCACAATGAATGTCTGGCAAAAAATAGTAAATTTCAATTCAAGCCGTTCTGAAAGCAAGCGGCAAATTACTCAAAATGCTTAACTCGCCGAGAAATTCGCTTTTTTTCCAAAATGAATGGCTGGCAAAAAATTGTTCATTTTGATGCAAGACGTTCTGAAACAAATCGGCAAATTACTCAAAATGCTTAACACGCCGAGAAAATCACTTTTGTTCCACAATGAATGACTTGCAAAAAATTCTTCATTTTGGCGCAAGACGTTCTGAAACCAATCGGCAAATTACTCAAAATGCTTAACTGGCCGTGAAAATCACTTTTGTTCCACAATGAAGGCCTGGCAAAAAATAGTTAATTCTGATGCAAGCCGTTCTGAAACCAATCGGCAAATGACTCAAAATGCTTCACGCGCCGAGAAAATCACTTTTGTTCCACAATGAATGACTTGCAAGATATAGTAAATTTCAATGCAAGCCGTTCTGAAACCAATCGGCAAATTACTCAAAATGCTTAAATCGCCGAGAAAATCACTTTTGTTCCACAATGAATGTCTGTCAAAAAATATTTCATTTTGATGCAAGGCGTTCTGAAACCAATCGGCAAATTACTCAAAATGCTTAACTCGCCGTGAAAACCACTTTTGTTCCACAATAAATGGCTGGCAAAAAATAGTTAATTGTGATGCAAGCCGTTCTGAAACAAATCGGCAAATTACTCAAAATGCTTAACTCGCCGAGAAAATCACTTTTGTTCCACAATGAATGCCTGGCAAAAAATAGTTAATTGTGACGCAAGCCGTTCTGAAACCAATCGGCAAATGACTCAAAATGCTTAACTCGCCGAGAAAATCACTTTTTTCCCACAATGAATGCCTGGCAAAAAATAGTTAATTGTGACGCAAGCCGTTCTGAAACCAATCGGCAAATTACTCAAAATGCTTAACTCGCCGAGAAAATCACTTTTTTCCCACAATGAATGTCTGGCAAAAAATAGTAAATTTCAATTCAAGCCGTTCTGAAACCAATCGGCAAATTACTCAAAATGCTTAACTGGCCGTGAAAATCACTTTTGTTCCACAATGAAGGCCTGGCAAAAAATAGTTAATTCTGATGCAAGCCGTTCTGAAACCAATCGGCAAATGACTCAAAATGCTTCACGCGCCGAGAAAATCACTTTTGTTCCACAATGAATGACTTGCAAGATATAGTAAATTTCAATGCAAGCCGTTCTGAAACCAATCGGCAAATTACTCAAAATGCTTAAATCGCCGAGAAAATCACTTTTGTTCCACAATGAATGTCTGTCAAAAAATATTTCATTTTGATGCAAGGCGTTCTGAAACCAATCGGCAAATTACTCAAAATGCTTAACTCGCCGTGAAAACCACTTTTGTTCCACAATAAATGGCTGGCAAAAAATAGTTAATTGTGATGCAAGCCGTTCTGAAACAAATCGGCAAATTACTCAAAATGCTGAACTCGCCGAGAAAATCACTTTTGTTCCACAATGAATGCTTGGCAAAAAATAGTTAATTGTGACGCAAGCCGTTCTGAAACCAATCGGCAAATTACTCAAAATTCTTAACTCGCCGAGAAAATCACTTTTTCCCACAATGAATGCCTGGCAAAAAATAGTTAATTGTGATGCAAGCCGTTCTGAAACCAATCGGCAAATTACTCAAAATGCTTAACTCGCCGAGAAAATCACCTTTTTCCCACAATGAATGTCTGGCAAAAAATAGTAAATTTCAATTCAAGCCGTTCTGAAAGCAAGCGGCAAATTACTCAAAATGCTTAACTCGCCGAGAAATTCACTTTTTTTCCAAAATGAATGGCTGGCAAAAAATTGTTCATTTTGATGCAAGACGTTCTGAAACCAATCGGCAAATTACTCAAAATGCTTAACTCGCCGAGAAAATCACTTTTGTTCCACAATGAATGCCTGGCAAAAAATAGTTAATTGTGATGCAAGCCGTTCTGAAACCAACCGGCAAATTACTCAAAATGCTTAACTCGCCGAGATAATCACTTTTTATCCAGAATGAAAGTTTGACAAAAAATAGTAAATGTTGATGCAAGCCGTTCTGAAACCAATCGGCAAATTACTCAAAATACTTAACTCGCCGAGAAAATCACTTTTGTTCCACAATGAATGCTTGGCAAAAAATAGTTAATTGTGATGCAAGCCGTTCTGAAACCAATCGGCAAATTACTCAAAATGCTTCACGCGCCGAGAAAATCACTTTTGTTCCACAATGAATGACTTGCAAGATATAGTAAATTTCAATGCAAGCCGTTCTGAAACCAATCGGCAAATTACTCAAAATGCTTAACTCGCCGTGAAAATCACCTTTTTCCCACAATGAATGTCTGAGACATTGTGGACATTCCACAATGAATGTCTGGCAAAAAATAGTAAATGTTGATGCAAGCCGTTCTGAAACCAACCGGCAAATTACTCAAAATGCTTAACTCGCCGAGATAATCACTTTTTACCCAGAATGAAAGTTTGGCAAAAAATAGTAAATGTTGATGCAAGCCGTTCTGAAACCAATCGGCAAATTACTCAAAATACTTAACTCGCCGAGAAAATCACTTTTGTTCCACAATAAATGTCTGTCAAAAAATAGTTCATTTTGATGCAAGGCGTTCTGAAACCAATCCGCAAATTACTCAAAATGCTTAACTCGCCGTGAAAATCACTTTTGTTCCACAATGAATGGCTGGCAAAAAATTGTTCATTTTGATGCAAGACGTTCTGAAACCAATCGGCAAATTACTCAAAATGCTTAACTCGCCGTGAAAATCACCTTTTTCCCACAATGAATGTCTGGCAAAAAATAGGAAATTTCAATTCAAGCCGTTCTGAAAGCAAGCGGCAAATTACTCAAAATGCTTAACTCGCCGAGAAATTCGCTTTTTTTCCAAAATGAATGGCTGGCAAAAAATTCTTCATTTTGGCGCAAGACGTTCTGAAACCAATCGGCAAATTACTCAAAATGCTTAACTCGCCGAGAAATTCGCTTTTTTTCCAAAATGAATGGCTGGCAAAAAATTGTTCATTTTGATGCAAGACGTTCTGAAACAAATCGGCAAATTACTCAAAATGCTTAACACGCCGAGAAAATCACTTTTGTTCCACAATGAATGACTTGCAAAAAATTCTTCATTTTGGCGCAAGACGTTTGAAACCAATCGGCAAATTACTCAAAATGCTTAACTGGCCGTGAAAATCACTTTTGTTCCACAATGAAGGCCTGGCAAAAAATAGTTAATTCTGATGCAAGCCGTTCTGAAACCAATCGGCAAATGACTCAAAATGCTTCACGCGCCGAGAAAATCACTTTTGTTCCACAATGAATGACTTGCAAGATATAGTAAATTTCAATGCAAGCCGTTCTGAAACCAATCGGCAAATTACTCAAAATGCTTAAATCGCCGAGAAAATCACTTTTGTTCCACAATGAATGTCTGTCAAAAAATATTTCATTTTGATGCAAGGCGTTCTGAAACCAATCGGCAAATTACTCAAAATGCTTAACTCGCCGTGAAAACCACTTTTGTTCCACAATAAATGGCTGGCAAAAAATAGTTAATTGTGATGCAAGCCGTTCTGAAACAAATCGGCAAATTACTCAAAATGCTTAACTCGCCGAGAAAATCACTTTTGTTCCACAATGAATGCCTGGCAAAAAATAGTTAATTGTGACGCAAGCCGTTCTGAAACCAATCGGCAAATGACTCAAAATGCTTAACTCGCCGAGAAAATCACTTTTTTCCCACAATGAATGCCTGGCAAAAAATAGTTAATTGTGACGCAAGCCGTTCTGAAACCAATCGGCAAATTACTCAAAATGCTTAACTCGCCGAGAAAATCACTTTTTTCCCACAATGAATGCCTGGCAAAAAATAGTTAATTGTGATGCAAGCCGTTCTGAAACCAATCGGCAAATTACTCAAAATGCTTAACTCGCCGAGAAAATCACCCTTTTCCCACAATGAATGTCTAGCAAAAAATAGTAAATTTCAAAGCAAGCCGTTCTGAAACCAATCGGCAAATTACTCAAAATGCTTAACTCGCCGAGAAATTCACTTTTTTTCCAAAATGAATGGCTGGCAAAAAATTGTTCATTTTGATGCAAGACGTTCTGAAACCAATCGGCAAATTACTCAAAATGCTTAACTCGCCGTGAAAATCACCTTTTTCCCACAATGAATGTCTGGCAAAAAATAGTAAATTTCAATTCAAGCCGTTCTGAAACCAATCGGCAAATTACTCAAAATGCTTAACTGGCCGTGAAAATCACTTTTGTTCCACAATGAAGGCCTGGCAAAAAATAGTTAATTCTGATGCAAGCCGTTCTGAAACCAATCGGCAAATGACTCAAAATGCTTCACGCGCCGAGAAAATCACTTTTGTTCCACAATGAATGACTTGCAAGATATAGTAAATTTCAATGCAAGCCGTTCTGAAACCAATCGGCAAATTACTCAAAATGCTTAAATCGCCGAGAAAATCACTTTTGTTCCACAATGAATGTCTGTCAAAAAATATTTCATTTTGATGCAAGGCGTTCTGAAACCAATCGGCAAATTACTCAAAATGCTTAACTCGCCGTGAAAACCACTTTTGTTCCACAATAAATGGCTGGCAAAAAATAGTTAATTGTGATGCAAGCCGTTCTGAAACAAATCGGCAAATTACTCAAAATGCTGAACTCGCCGAGAAAATCACTTTTGTTCCACAATGAATGCCTGGCAAAAAATAGTTAATTGTGACGCAAGCCGTTCTGAAACCAATCGGCAAATTACTCAAAATTCTTAACTCGCCGAGAAAATCACTTTTTCCCACAATGAATGCCTGGCAAAAAATAGTTAATTGTGATGCAAGCCGTTCTGAAACCAATCGGCAAATTACTCAAAATGCTTAACTCGCCGAGAAAATCACTTTTGTTCCACAATGAATGCCTGGCAAAAAATAGTTAATTGTGACGCAAGCCGTTCTGAAACCAATCGGCAAATGACTCAAAATGCTTAACTCGCCGAGAAAATCACTTTTTTCCCACAATGAATGCCTGGCAAAAAATAGTTAATTGTGACGCAAGCCGTTCTGAAACCAATCGGCAAATTACTCAAAATGCTTAACTCGCCGAGAAAATCACTTTTTTCCCACAATGAATGCCTGGCAAAAAATAGTTAATTGTGATGCAAGCCGTTCTGAAACCAATCGGCAAATTACTCAAAATGCTTAACTCGCCGAGAAATTCACTTTTTTTCCAAAATGAATGGCTGGCAAAAAATTGTTCATTTTGATGCAAGACGTTCTGAAACCAATCGGCAAATTACTCAAAATGCTTAACTCGCCGTGAAAATCACCTTTTTCCCACAATGAATGTCTGGCAAAAAATAGTAAATTTCAATTCAAGCCGTTCTGAAACCAATCGGCAAATTACTCAAAATGCTTAACTGGCCGTGAAAATCACTTTTGTTCCACAATGAAGGCCTGGCAAAAAATAGTTAATTCTGATGCAAGCCGTTCTGAAACCAATCGGCAAATGACTCAAAATGCTTCACGCGCCGAGAAAATCACTTTTGTTCCACAATGAATGGCTTGCAAGATATAGTAAATTCCAATGCAAGCCGTTCTGAAACCAATCGGCAAATTACTCAAAATGCTTAAATCGCCGAGAAAATCACTTTTGTTCCACAATGAATGTCTGTCAAAAAATATTTCATTTTGATGCAAGGCGTTCTGAAACCAATCGGCAAATTACTCAAAATGCTTAACTCGCCGTGAAAACCACTTTTGTTCCACAATAAATGGCTGGCAAAAAATAGTTAATTGTGATGCAAGCCGTTCTGAAACAAATCGGCAAATTACTCAAAATGCTGAACTCGCCGAGAAAATCACTTTTGTTCCACAATGAATGCCTGGCAAAAAATAGTTAATTGTGACGCAAGCCGTTCTGAAACCAATCGGCAAATTACTCAAAATTCTTAACTCGCCGAGAAAATCACTTTTTCCCACAATGAATGCCTGGCAAAAAATAGTTAATTGTGATGCAAGCCGTTCTGAAACCAATCGGCAAATTACTCAAAATGCTTAACTCGCCGAGAAAATCACCTTTTTCCCACAATGAATGTCTGGCAAAAAATAGTAAATTTCAATTCAAGCCGTTCTGAAAGCAAGCGCAAATTACTCAAAATGCTTAACTCGCCGAGAAATTCACTTTTTTTCCAAAATGAATGGCTGGCAAAAAATTGTTCATTTTGATGCAAGACGTTCTGAAACCAATCGGCAAATTACTCAAAATGCTTAACTCGCCGAGAAAATCACTTTTGTTCCACAATGAATGCCTGGCAAAAAATAGTTAATTGTGATGCAAGCCGTTCTGAAACCAACCGGCAAATTACTCAAAATGCTTAACTCGCCGAGATAATCACTTTTTATCCAGAATGAAAGTTTGACAAAAAATAGTAAATGTTGATGCAAGCCGTTCTGAAACCAATCGGCAAATTACTCAAAATACTTAACTCGCCGAGAAAATCACTTTTGTTCCACAATGAATGCTTGGCAAAAAATAGTTAATTGTGATGCAAGCCGTTCTGAAACCAATCGGCAAATTACTCAAAATGCTTCACGCGCCGAGAAAATCACTTTTGTTCCACAATGAATGACTTGCAAGATATAGTAAATTTCAATGCAAGCCGTTCTGAAACCAATCGGCAAATTACTCAAAATGCTTAACTCGCCGTGAAAATCACCTTTTTCCCACAATGAATGTCTGAGACATTGTGGACATTCCACAATGAATGTCTGGCAAAAAATAGTAAATGTTGATGCAAGCCGTTCTGAAACCAACCGGCAAATTACTCAAAATGCTTAACTCGCCGAGATAATCACTTTTTACCCAGAATGAAAGTTTGGCAAAAAATAGTAAATGTTGATGCAAGCCGTTCTGAAACCAATCGGCAAATTACTCAAAATACTTAACTCGCCGAGAAAATCACTTTTGTTCCACAATAAATGTCTGTCAAAAAATAGTTCATTTTGATGCAAGGCGTTCTGAAACCAATCCGCAAATTACTCAAAATGCTTAACTCGCCGTGAAAATCACTTTTGTTCCACAATGAATGGCTGGCAAAAAATTGTTCATTTTGATGCAAGACGTTCTGAAACCAATCGGCAAATTACTCAAAATGCTTAACTCGCCGTGAAAATCACCTTTTTCCCACAATGAATGTCTGGCAAAAAATAGGAAATTTCAATTCAAGCCGTTCTGAAAGCAAGCGGCAAATTACTCAAAATGCTTAACTCGCCGAGAAATTCGCTTTTTTTCCAAAATGAATGGCTGGCAAAAAATTGTTCATTTTGATGCAAGACGTTCTGAAACAAATCGGCAAATTACTCAAAATGCTTAACACGCCGAGAAAATCACTTTTGTTCCACAATGAATGACTTGCAAAAAATTCTTCATTTTGGCGCAAGACGTTTGAAACCAATCGGCAAATTACTCAAAATGCTTAACTGGCCGTGAAAATCACTTTTGTTCCACAATGAAGGCCTGGCAAAAAATAGTTAATTCTGATGCAAGCCGTTCTGAAACCAATCGGCAAATGACTCAAAATGCTTCACGCGCCGAGAAAATCACTTTTGTTCCACAATGAATGACTTGCAAGATATAGTAAATTTCAATTCAAGCCGTTCTGAAAGCAAGCGCAAATTACTCAAAATGCTTAACTCGCCGAGAAATTCACTTTTTTTCCAAAATGAATGGCTGGCAAAAAATTGTTCATTTTGATGCAAGACGTTCTGAAACCAATCGGCAAATTACTCAAAATGCTTAACTCGCCGAGAAAATCACTTTTGTTCCACAATGAATGCCTGGCAAAAAATAGTTAATTGTGATGCAAGCCGTTCTGAAACCAACCGGCAAATTACTCAAAATGCTTAACTCGCCGAGATAATCACTTTTTATCCAGAATGAAAGTTTGACAAAAAATAGTAAATGTTGATGCAAGCCGTTCTGAAACCAATCGGCAAATTACTCAAAATACTTAACTCGCCGAGAAAATCACTTTTGTTCCACAATGAATGCTTGGCAAAAAATAGTTAATTGTGATGCAAGCCGTTCTGAAACCAATCGGCAAATTACTCAAAATGCTTCACGCGCCGAGAAAATCACTTTTGTTCCACAATGAATGACTTGCAAGATATAGTAAATTTCAATGCAAGCCGTTCTGAAACCAATCGGCAAATTACTCAAAATGCTTAACTCGCCGTGAAAATCACCTTTTTCCCACAATGAATGTCTGAGACATTGTGGACATTCCACAATGAATGTCTGGCAAAAAATAGTAAATGTTGATGCAAGCCGTTCTGAAACCAACCGGCAAATTACTCAAAATGCTTAACTCGCCGAGATAATCACTTTTTACCCAGAATGAAAGTTTGGCAAAAAATAGTAAATGTTGATGCAAGCCGTTCTGAAACCAATCGGCAAATTACTCAAAATACTTAACTCGCCGAGAAAATCACTTTTGTTCCACAATAAATGTCTGTCAAAAAATAGTTCATTTTGATGCAAGGCGTTCTGAAACCAATCCGCAAATTACTCAAAATGCTTAACTCGCCGTGAAAATCACTTTTGTTCCACAATGAATGGCTGGCAAAAAATTGTTCATTTTGATGCAAGACGTTCTGAAACCAATCGGCAAATTACTCAAAATGCTTAACTCGCCGTGAAAATCACCTTTTTCCCACAATGAATGTCTGGCAAAAAATAGGAAATTTCAATTCAAGCCGTTCTGAAAGCAAGCGGCAAATTACTCAAAATGCTTAACTCGCCGAGAAATTCGCTTTTTTTCCAAAATGAATGGCTGGCAAAAAATTGTTCATTTTGATGCAAGACGTTCTGAAACAAATCGGCAAATTACTCAAAATGCTTAACACGCCGAGAAAATCACTTTTGTTCCACAATGAATGACTTGCAAAAAATTCTTCATTTTGGCGCAAGACGTTTGAAACCAATCGGCAAATTACTCAAAATGCTTAACTGGCCGTGAAAATCACTTTTGTTCCACAATGAAGGCCTGGCAAAAAATAGTTAATTCTGATGCAAGCCGTTCTGAAACCAATCGGCAAATGACTCAAAATGCTTCACGCGCCGAGAAAATCACTTTTGTTCCACAATGAATGACTTGCAAGATATAGTAAATTTCAATGCAAGCCGTTCTGAAACCAATCGGCAAATTACTCAAAATGCTTAAATCGCCGAGAAAATCACTTTTGTTCCACAATGAATGTCTGTCAAAAAATATTTCATTTTGATGCAAGGCGTTCTGAAACAAATCGGCAAATTACTCAAAATGCTTAACTCGCCGTGAAAACCACTTTTGTTCCACAATAAATGGCTGGCAAAAAATAGTTAATTGTGATGCAAGCCGTTCTGAAACAAATCGGCAAATTACTCAAAATGCTTAACTCGCCGAGAAAATCACTTTTGTTCCACAATGAATGCCTGGCAAAAAATAGTTAATTGTGACGCAAGCCGTTCTGAAACCAATCGGCAAATGACTCAAAATGCTTAACTCGCCGAGAAAATCACTTTTTTCCCACAATGAATGCCTGGCAAAAAATAGTTAATTGTGACGCAAGCCGTTCTGAAACCAATCGGCAAATTACTCAAAATGCTTAACTCGCCGAGAAAATCACTTTTTTCCCACAATGAATGCCTGGCAAAAAATAGTTAATTGTGATGCAAGCCGTTCTGAAACCAATCGGCAAATTACTCAAAATGCTTAACTCGCCGAGAAAATCACCCTTTTCCCACAATGAATGTCTAGCAAAAAATAGTAAATTTCAAAGCAAGCCGTTCTGAAACCAATCGGCAAATGACTCAAAATGCTTCACGCGCCGAGAAAATCACTTTTGTTCCACAATGAATGACTTGCAAGATATAGTAAATTTCAATGCAAGCCGTTCTGAAACCAATCGGCAAATTACTCAAAATGCTTAAATCGCCGAGAAAATCACTTTTGTTCCACAATGAATGTCTGTCAAAAAATATTTCATTTTGATGCAAGGCGTTCTGAAACCAATCGGCAAATTACTCAAAATGCTTAACTCGCCGTGAAAACCACTTTTGTTCCACAATAAATGGCTGGCAAAAAATAGTTAATTGTGACGCAAGCCGTTCTGAAACCAATCGGCAAATTACTCAAAATTCTTAACTCGCCGAGAAAATCACTTTTTCCCACAATGAATGCCTGGCAAAAAATAGTTAATTGTGATGCAAGCCGTTCTGAAACCAATCGGCAAATTACTCAAAATGCTTAACTCGCCGAGAAAATCACCTTTTTCCCACAATGAATGTCTGGCAAAAAATAGTAAATTTCAATTCAAGCCGGTCTGAAAGCAAGCGGCAAATTACTCAAAATGCTTAACTCGCCGAGAAATTCACTTTTTTTCCAAAATGAATGGCTGGCAAAAAATTGTTCATTTTGATGCAAGACGTTCTGAAACCAATCGGCAAATTACTCAAAATGCTTAACTCGCCGAGAAAATCACTTTTGTTCCACAATGAATGCCTGGCAAAAAATAGTTAATTGTGATGCAAGCCGTTCTGAAACCAACCGGCAAATTACTCAAAATGCTTAACTCGCCGAGAAAATCACTTTTTATCCAGAATGAAAGTTTGACAAAAAATAGTAAATGTTGATGCAAGCCGTTCTGAAACCAATCGGGAAATTACTCAAAATACTTAATTCGCCGAGAAAATCACTTTTGTTCCACAATGAATGCTTGGCAAAAAATAGTTAATTGTGATGCAAGCCGTTCTGAAACCAATCGGCAAATTACTCAAAATGCTTCACGCGCCGAGAAAATCACTTTTGTTCCACAATGAATGACTTGCAAGATATAGTAAATTTCAATGCAAGCCGTTCTGAAACCAATCGGCAAATTACTCAAAATGCTTAACACGCCGAGAAAATCACTTTTGTTCCACAATGAATGCCTGGCAAAAAATAGTTAATTGTGATGCAAGCCGTTCTGAAACCAATCGGCAAATTACTCAAAATTCTTAACTCGCCGAGAAAATCATTTTGTTCCACAATGAATGTCTGGCAAAAAATAGTAAATGTTGATGCAAGCCGTTCTGAAACCAACCGGCAAATTACTCAAAATGCTTAACTCGCCGAGATAATCACTTTTTACCCAGAATGAAAGTTTGGCAAAAAATAGTAAATGTTGATGCAAGCCGTTCTGAAACCAATCGGCAAATTACTCAAAATACTTAACTCGCCGAGAAAATCACTTTTGTTCCACAATAAATGTCTGTCAAAAAATAGTTCATTTTGATGCAAGGCGTTCTGAAACCAATCGGCAAATTACTCAAAATGCTTAACTCGCCGTGAAAATCACTTTTGTTCCACAATGAATGGCTGGCAAAAAATTGTTCATTTTGATGCAAGACGTTCTGAAACCAATCGGCAAATTACTCAAAATGCTTAACTCGCCGTGAAAATCACCTTTTTCCCACAATGAATGTCTGGCAAAAAATAGTAAATTTCAATTCAAGCCGTTCTGAAAGCAAGCGGCAAATTACTCAAAATGCTTAACTCGCCGAGAAATTCGCTTTTTTTCCAAAATGAATGGCTGGCAAAAAATTGTTCATTTTGATGCAAGACGTTCTGAAACAAATCGGCAAATTACTCAAAATGCTTAACACGCCGAGAAAATCACTTTTGTTCCACAATGAATGACTTGCAAAAAATTCTTCATTTTGGCGCAAGACGTTCTGAAACCAATCGGCAAATTACTCAAAATGCTTAACTGGCCGTGAAAATCACTTTTGTTCCACAATGAAGGCCTGGCAAAAAATAGTTAATTCTGATGCAAGCCGTTCTGAAACCAATCGGCAAATGACTCAAAATGCTTCACGCGCCGAGAAAATCACTTTTGTTCCACAATGAATGACTTGCAAGATATAGTAAATTTCAATGCAAGCCGTTCTGAAACCAATCGGCAAATTACTCAAAATGCTTAAATCGCCGAGAAAATCACTTTTGTTCCACAATGAATGTCTGTCAAAAAATATTTCATTTTGATGCAAGGCGTTCTGAAACCAATCGGCAAATTACTCAAAATGCTTAACTCGCCGTGAAAACCACTTTTGTTCCACAATAAATGGCTGGCAAAAAATAGTTAATTGTGATGCAAGCCGTTCTGAAACAAATCGGCAAATTACTCAAAATGCTGAACTCGCCGAGAAAATCACTTTTGTTCCACAATGAATGCCTGGCAAAAAATAGTTAATTGTGACGCAAGCCGTTCTGAAACCAATCGGCAAATTACTCAAAATTCTTAACTCGCCGAGAAAATCACTTTTTCCCACAATGAATGCCTGGCAAAAAATAGTTAATTGTGATGCAAGCCGTTCTGAAACCAATCGGCAAATTACTCAAAATTCTTAACTCGCCGAGAAAATCATTTTGTTCCACAATGAATGTCTGGCAAAAAATAGTAAATGTTGATGCAAGCCGTTCTGAAACCAACCGGCAAATTACTCAAAATGCTTAACTCGCCGAGATAATCACTTTTTACCCAGAATGAAAGTTTGGCAAAAAATAGTAAATGTTGATGCAAGCCGTTCTGAAACCAATCGGCAAATTACTCAAAATACTTAACTCGCCGAGAAAATCACTTTTGTTCCACAATAAATGTCTGTCAAAAAATAGTTCATTTTGATGCAAGGCGTTCTGAAACCAATCCGCAAATTACTCAAAATGCTTAACTCGCCGTGAAAATCACTTTTGTTCCACAATGAATGGCTGGCAAAAAATTGTTCATTTTGATGCAAGACGTTCTGAAACCAATCCGCAAATTACTCAAAATGCTTAACTCGCCGTGAAAATCACTTTTGTTCCACAATGAATGGCTGGCAAAAAATTGTTCATTTTGATGCAAGACGTTCTGAAACCAATCGGCAAATTACTCAAAATGCTTAACTCGCCGTGAAAAGCACCTTTTTCCCACAATGAATGTCTGGCAAAAAATAGTAAATTTCAATTCAAGCCGTTCTGAAAGCAAGCGGCAAATTACTCAAAATGCTTAACTCGCCGAGAAATTCGCTTTTTTTCCAAAATGAATGGCTGGCAAAAAATTGTTTATTTTGATGCAAGACGTTCTGAAACAAATCGGCAAATTACTCAAAATGCTTAACACGCCGAGAAAATCACTTTTGTTCCACAATGAATGACTTGCAAAAAATTCTTCATTTTGGCGCAAGACGTTCTGAAACCAATCGGCAAATTACTCAAAATGCTTAACTGGCCGTGAAAATCACTTTTGTTCCACAATGAAGGCCTGGCAAAAAATAGTTAATTCTGATGCAAGCCGTTCTGAAACCAATCGGCAAATGACTCAAAATGCTTCACGCGCCGAGAAAATCACTTTTGTTCCACAATGAATGACTTGCAAGATATAGTAAATTTCAATGCAAGCCGTTCTGAAACCAATCGGCAAATTACTCAAAATGCTTAAATCGCCGAGAAAATCACTTTTGTTCCACAATGAATGTCTGTCAAAAAATATTTCATTTTGATGTAAGGCGTTCTGAAACCAATCGGCAAATTACTCAAAATGTTTAACTCGCCGAGAAAATCACCTTTTTCCCACAATGAATGTCTGGCAAAAAATAGTAAATTTCAATTTAAGCCGTTCTGAAAGCCTGCGGCAAATTACTCAAAATGCTTAACTCGCCGAGAAATTCACTTTTTTTCCAAAATGAATGGCTGGCAAAAAATAGTAAATTTCAATGCAAGCCGTTCTGAAACCAATCGGCAAATTACTCAAAATGCTTAACTCGCCGAGAAAATCACTTTTTTCCCACAATGAATGTCTGGCAAAAAATAGTAAATTCCAATGCAAGCCGTTCTGAAAGCAATCGGCAAATTACTCAAAATGCTTAACGCGCTGATAAAATCACTTTTTTCCCACGATGAATGTCTGGCAAAAATAGTTAATTTTGATGCAAGACGTTCTGAAACCAATCGGCAAATTACTGAAAATACTTAACTCGCCGAGAAAATCACTTTTTTCCCACAATGAATGTCTGGCAAAAAATAGTAAATTTCAAAGCAAGCCGTTCTGAAACCAATCGGCAAATTACTCAAAATGCTTAACTCTCCGAGAAAATCACTTTTGTTCCACAATGAATGTCTGGCAAAAAATTGTTCATTTCGATGCAAGTCGTTCTGAAACCAATCGGCAAATTACTCAAAATCGTAAACTCGCCGAGAAAATCACTTTTGTTCCACAACGAATGTCTGAAAAAAAATAGTAAATGTTGATGCAAGCTGTTCTGAAACCAATCGCAAATTACGCAAAATGCTTAACTCTCCAAGAAAATCACTGTTGTTCCACAATGAATGTCTGGCAAAAAATAGGTAATTTCAATGCAAGCCGTTCTGAAACCAATCGGCAAATTACTCAAAATGCTTAACTTGCCGAGAAAATCACTTTTGTTCCACAATGAATGCCTGGCAAAAAATAGTTAATTGTGACGCAAGCCGTTCTGAAACCAATCGGCAAATTACTCAAAATGCTTAACTCGCCGAGAAAATCACTTTTTTCCCACAATGAATGCCTGGCAGAAAAATAGTTAATTGTGATGCAAGCCGTTCTGAAACCAATCGGCAAATTACTCAAAATGCTTAACTCGCCGAGAAAATCTCCTTTTTCCCACAATGAATGTCTGGCAAAAAATAGTAAATTTCAATTCAAGCCGTTCTGAAAGCAATCGGCAAATTACTCAAAATGCTTAACTCGCCGAGAAATTCACTTTTTTTCCAAAATGAATGGCTGGCAAAAAATTGTTCATTTTGATGCAAGGCGTTCTGAAACCAATCGGCAAAATGCTTAACTCGCCGAGAAAATCACTTTTGTTCCACAATGAATGACTGGCAAAAAATAGTAAATTTCAATGCGAGCCGCTCTGAAACCAATCGGCAAATTACTCAAAATGCTAACTCGCCGAGAAAATCACTTTTGTTCCACAATGAATGTCTGGCAAAAAATAATTAATTTTGTTGCAAGACGTTCTGAAACCAATCGGCAAATCACTCAACATGCTTAACTCTCCAAGAAAATAACTGTTGTTCCACAATGAATGTCTGGCAAAAAATAGTAAATTTCAATGCAAGCCGTTCTGAAACCAATCGCCAAATTACTCAAAATGTTTAACTCGCCGAGAAAATCACCTTTTTCCCACAATGAATGTCTGGCAAAAAATAGTAAATTTCAATTCAAGCCGTTCTGAAAGCCTGCGGCAAATTACTCAAAATGCTTAACTCGCCGAGAAATTCACTTTTTTTCCAAAATGAATGGCTGGCAAAAAATAGTAAATTTCAATGCAAGCCGTTCTGAAACCAATCGGCAAATTACTGAAAATACTTAACTCGCCGAGAAAATCACTTTTTTCCCACAATGAATGTCTGGCAAAAAATAGTAAATTTCAAAGCAAGCCGTTCTGAAAGCAATCGGCAAATTACTCAAAATGCTGAACTCGCCGAGAAAATCACTTGTGTTTCACAATGAATGTCTGGCAAAAAATGTAAATTTCAATGCAAGCCGTTCTGAAACCAATTGGCAAATTACTCAAAATGCTTAACGCGCCGAGAAAATCACTTTGGTTCCACAATGAATGCCTGGCACAAAATAGTTAATTTCAATGCAAGCCGTTCTGAAAGCAATCGGCAAATTACTCAAAATGCTGAACTCGCCGAGAAAATCACTTGTGTTTCACAATGAATGTCTGGCAAAAAATGTAAATTTCAATGCAAGCCGTTCTGAAACCAATTGGCAAATTACTCAAAATGCTAACTCTCCGAGAAAATCTCTTTTGTTCCACAATGAATGTCTGGTAAAATATAGTTAATTTCAATTAAAGCCGTTCTGAAACCAATCGGCAAATTACTCAAAGTGCTTAACGCGCCGAGAATATCACTTTTTTCCCACAATGAATGCCTAGCAAAAAGTAGTTAATTGTGATGCAAGCCGTTCTGAAACCAATCGGCAAATTGCTCAAAATGCTTAACTCGCCGAGAAAATCACTTTTGTTCCACAATGAATGTCTGGAAAAAATAGTTAATTTCAATGCAAGCCGTTCTGAAACCAATCGGCAAATTACTCAAAATGCTTAACGCGCCGAGAAAATCACTTTTGTTCCACAATGAATGTCTGGCAAAAAATAGTAAATTTCAATGCGAGCCGTTCTCAAACCAATCGGCAAATTACTCAAAATGCTTAACGCGCCGAGAAAATCACTTTTGTTCCACAATGAATGCCTGGCACAAAATAGTTAATTTCAATGCAAGCCGTTCTGAAAGCAATCGGCAAATTACTCAAAATGCTGAACTCGCCGAGATAATTAGTTTTGTTCCACAATGAATGCCTGGCAAAAATTAGTTAATTGTGATGCAAGCCGTTCTGAAACCAATCGGCAAATTGCTCAAAATGCTTAGCTCGCCGACAAAATCACTTTTGTTCCACAATGAATGTCTGGCAAAAAATAGTAAATTTCAATGCAAGCCTTTCTGAAACCAATCGGCAAATTACTCGAAATGCTGAACGCGCCGAGAAAATCACTGTTTTCCCACAATGAATGTCTGGCAAAATATACTTAATTTCAATGCAAGCCGTTCTGAAACCAATCGGCAAATTACTCAAAATGCTTAACTCGCCGAGAAAATCACTTTTTTCCCACAATAAATGTCTGGCAAAAAATGTAAATTTCAATGCAAGCCGTTCTGAAACCAATCGGCAAATTTCTCAAAATGCTTAACTCTCCGAGAAAATCTCTTTTGTTCCACAATGAATGTCTGGCAAAATATAGTTAATTTCAATGCAAGCCGTTCTGAAACCAATCGGCAAATTACTCAAAATGCTTAACGCGCCGAGAGAATCACTTTTTTCCCACAATGAATGCCTAGCAAAAAGTAGTTAATTGTGATGCAAGCCGTTCTGAAACCAATCGGCAAATTACTCAAAATGCTTAACTCGCCGAGAAAATCACTTTTGTTCCACAATGAATGTCTGGAAAAAATAGTTAATTTCAATGCAAGCCGTTCTGAAACGAATCGGCAAATTACTCAAAATGCTTAACTCGTCGAGAAAATCACTTTTGTTCCACAATGAATGTCTGGCAAAAAATAGTAAATTTCAATGCCAGCCGTTCTGGAACCAATCGACAAATTACTCAAAATGCTTAACGCGCCGAGAAAATCACTTTTGTTCCACAATGAATGCCTGGCACAAAATAGTTAGTTTCAATGCAAGCCGTTCTGAAAGCAATCGGCAAATTACTCAAAATGCTCAACGCGCCGAGAAAATCACTTTTGTTCCACAATGAATGTCTGGCAAAAAATAGTAAATTTCAATGCGAGCCGTTCTCAAACCAATCGGCAAATTACTCAAAATGCTTAACGCGCTGAGAAAATCACTTTGGTTCCACAATGAATGCCTGGCACAAAATAGTTAATTTCAATGCAAGCCGTTCTGAAAGCAAGCGGCAAATTACTCAAAATGCTGAACTCGCCGAGAAAATCACTTGTGTTTCACAATGAATGTCTGGCAAAAAAATGTAAATTTCAATGCAAGCCGTTCTGAAACCAATCGGCAAATTACTCAAAATGCTTAACTCGCCGAGAAAATCACTTTTTTCCCACAATGAATGTCTGGCAAAAAATAGTAAATTTCAATTTAAGCCGTTCTGAAAGCCTGCGGCAAATTACTCAAAATGCTTAACTCGCCGAGAAATTCACTTTTTTTCCAAAATGAATGGCTGGCAAAAAATAGTAAATTTCAATGCAAGCCGTTCTGAAACCAATCGGCAAATTACTCAAAATGCTTAACTCGCCGAGAAAATCACTTTTTTCCCACAATGAATGTCTGGCAAAAAATAGTAAATTCCAATGCAAGCCGTTCTGAAAGCAATCGGCAAATTACTCAAAATGCTTAACGCGCTGATAAAATCACTTTTTTCCCACGATGAATGTCTGGCAAAAATAGTTAATTTTGATGCAAGACGTTCTGAAACCAATCGGCAAATTACTGAAAATACTTAACTCGCCGAGAAAATCACTTTTTTCCCACAATGAATGTCTGGCAAAAAATAGTAAATTTCAAAGCAAGCCGTTCTGAAACCAATCGGCAAATTACTCAAAATGCTTAACTCTCCGAGAAAATCACTTTTGTTCCACAATGAATGTCTGGCAAAAAATTGTTCATTTCGATGCAAGTCGTTCTGAAACCAATCGGCAAATTACTCAAAATCGTAAACTCGCCGAGAAAATCACTTTTGTTCCACAACGAATGTCTGAAAAAAAATAGTAAATGTTGATGCAAGCTGTTCTGAAACCAATCGCAAATTACGCAAAATGCTTAACTCTCCAAGAAAATCACTGTTGTTCCACAATGAATGTCTGGCAAAAAATAGGTAATTTCAATGCAAGCCGTTCTGAAACCAATCGGCAAATTACTCAAAATGCTTAACTTGCCGAGAAAATCACTTTTGTTCCACAATGAATGCCTGGCAAAAAATAGTTAATTGTGACGCAAGCCGTTCTGAAACCAATCGGCAAATTACTCAAAATGCTTAACTCGCCGAGAAAATCACTTTTTTCCCACAATGAATGCCTGGCAGAAAAATAGTTAATTGTGATGCAAGCCGTTCTGAAACCAATCGGCAAATTACTCAAAATGCTTAACTCGCCGAGAAAATCTCCTTTTTCCCACAATGAATGTCTGGCAAAAAATAGTAAATTTCAATTCAAGCCGTTCTGAAAGCAATCGGCAAATTACTCAAAATGCTTAACTCGCCGAGAAATTCACTTTTTTTCCAAAATGAATGGCTGGCAAAAAATTGTTCATTTTGATGCAAGGCGTTCTGAAACCAATCGGCAAAATGCTTAACTCGCCGAGAAAATCACTTTTGTTCCACAATGAATGACTGGCAAAAAATAGTAAATTTCAATGCGAGCCGCTCTGAAACCAATCGGCAAATTACTCAAAATGCTAACTCGCCGAGAAAATCACTTTTGTTCCACAATGAATGTCTGGCAAAAAATAATTAATTTTGTTGCAAGACGTTCTGAAACCAATCGGCAAATCACTCAACATGCTTAACTCTCCAAGAAAATAACTGTTGTTCCACAATGAATGTCTGGCAAAAAATAGTAAATTTCAATGCAAGCCGTTCTGAAACCAATCGCCAAATTACTCAAAATGTTTAACTCGCCGAGAAAATCACCTTTTTCCCACAATGAATGTCTGGCAAAAAATAGTAAATTTCAATTCAAGCCGTTCTGAAAGCCTGCGGCAAATTACTCAAAATGCTTAACTCGCCGAGAAATTCACTTTTTTTCCAAAATGAATGGCTGGCAAAAAATAGTAAATTTCAATGCAAGCCGTTCTGAAACCAATCGGCAAATTACTGAAAATACTTAACTCGCCGAGAAAATCACTTTTTTCCCACAATGAATGTCTGGCAAAAAATAGTAAATTTCAAAGCAAGCCGTTCTGAAAGCAATCGGCAAATTACTCAAAATGCTGAACTCGCCGAGAAAATCACTTGTGTTTCACAATGAATGTCTGGCAAAAAATGTAAATTTCAATGCAAGCCGTTCTGAAACCAATTGGCAAATTACTCAAAATGCTTAACGCGCCGAGAAAATCACTTTGGTTCCACAATGAATGCCTGGCACAAAATAGTTAATTTCAATGCAAGCCGTTCTGAAAGCAATCGGCAAATTACTCAAAATGCTGAACTCGCCGAGAAAATCACTTGTGTTTCACAATGAATGTCTGGCAAAAAATGTAAATTTCAATGCAAGCCGTTCTGAAACCAATTGGCAAATTACTCAAAATGCTAACTCTCCGAGAAAATCTCTTTTGTTCCACAATGAATGTCTGGTAAAATATAGTTAATTTCAATTAAAGCCGTTCTGAAACCAATCGGCAAATTACTCAAAGTGCTTAACGCGCCGAGAATATCACTTTTTTCCCACAATGAATGCCTAGCAAAAAGTAGTTAATTGTGATGCAAGCCGTTCTGAAACCAATCGGCAAATTGCTCAAAATGCTTAACTCGCCGAGAAAATCACTTTTGTTCCACAATGAATGTCTGGAAAAAATAGTTAATTTCAATGCAAGCCGTTCTGAAACCAATCGGCAAATTACTCAAAATGCTTAACGCGCCGAGAAAATCACTTTTGTTCCACAATGAATGTCTGGCAAAAAATAGTAAATTTCAATGCGAGCCGTTCTCAAACCAATCGGCAAATTACTCAAAATGCTTAACGCGCCGAGAAAATCACTTTTGTTCCACAATGAATGCCTGGCACAAAATAGTTAATTTCAATGCAAGCCGTTCTGAAAGCAATCGGCAAATTACTCAAAATGCTGAACTCGCCGAGATAATTAGTTTTGTTCCACAATGAATGCCTGGCAAAAATTAGTTAATTGTGATGCAAGCCGTTCTGAAACCAATCGGCAAATTGCTCAAAATGCTTAGCTCGCCGACAAAATCACTTTTGTTCCACAATGAATGTCTGGCAAAAAATAGTAAATTTCAATGCAAGCCTTTCTGAAACCAATCGGCAAATTACTCGAAATGCTGAACGCGCCGAGAAAATCACTGTTTTCCCACAATGAATGTCTGGCAAAATATACTTAATTTCAATGCAAGCCGTTCTGAAACCAATCGGCAAATTACTCAAAATGCTTAACTCGCCGAGAAAATCACTTTTTTCCCACAATAAATGTCTGGCAAAAAATGTAAATTTCAATGCAAGCCGTTCTGAAACCAATCGGCAAATTTCTCAAAATGCTTAACTCTCCGAGAAAATCTCTTTTGTTCCACAATGAATGTCTGGCAAAATATAGTTAATTTCAATGCAAGCCGTTCTGAAACCAATCGGCAAATTACTCAAAATGCTTAACGCGCCGAGAGAATCACTTTTTTCCCACAATGAATGCCTAGCAAAAAGTAGTTAATTGTGATGCAAGCCGTTCTGAAACCAATCGGCAAATTACTCAAAATGCTTAACTCGCCGAGAAAATCACTTTTGTTCCACAATGAATGTCTGGAAAAAATAGTTAATTTCAATGCAAGCCGTTCTGAAACGAATCGGCAAATTACTCAAAATGCTTAACTCGTCGAGAAAATCACTTTTGTTCCACAATGAATGTCTGGCAAAAAATAGTAAATTTCAATGCCAGCCGTTCTGGAACCAATCGACAAATTACTCAAAATGCTTAACGCGCCGAGAAAATCACTTTTGTTCCACAATGAATGCCTGGCACAAAATAGTTAGTTTCAATGCAAGCCGTTCTGAAAGCAATCGGCAAATTACTCAAAATGCTCAACGCGCCGAGAAAATCACTTTTGTTCCACAATGAATGTCTGGCAAAAAATAGTAAATTTCAATGCGAGCCGTTCTCAAACCAATCGGCAAATTACTCAAAATGCTTAACGCGCTGAGAAAATCACTTTGGTTCCACAATGAATGCCTGGCACAAAATAGTTAATTTCAATGCAAGCCGTTCTGAAAGCAAGCGGCAAATTACTCAAAATGCTGAACTCGCCGAGAAAATCACTTGTGTTTCACAATGAATGTCTGGCAAAAAAATGTAAATTTCAATGCAAGCCGTTCTGAAACCAATCGGCAAATTACTCAAAATGCTTAACGCGCCGAGAAAATCACTTTTTTCCCACAATGAATGCCTAGCAAAAAGTAGTTAATTGTGATGCAAGCCGTTCTGAAACCAATCGGCAAATTACTCAAAATGCTTAACTCGCCGAGCAAATCACTTTTGTTCCACAATGAATGTCTGGCAAAAAATAGTAAATTTCAATGCCAGCCGTTCTGGAACCAATCGACAAATTACTCAAAATGCTTAACTCGTCGAGAAAATCACTTTTGTTCCACAATGAATATCTGGCAAAAAATAGTAAATTTCAATGCCAGCCGATCTGGAACCAGTCGACAAATTACTCAAAATGCTTAACGCGCCGAGAAAATCACTTTTGTTCCACAATGAATGCCTGGCACAAAATAGTTAATTTCAATGCAAGCCGTTCTGAAAGCAATCGGCAAATTACTCAAAATGCTGAACTCGCCGAGAAAATCACTTGTGTTTCACAATGAATGTCTGGCAAAAAATGTAAATTTCAATGCAAGCCGTTCTGAAACCAATCGGCAAATTACTCAAAATGCTTAACTCTCCGAGAAAATCTCTTTTGTTCCACAATGAATGTCTGGTAAAATATAGTTAATTTCAATTAAAGCCGTTCTGAAACCAATCGGCAAATTACTCAAAATGCTTAACGCGCCGAGAAAATCACTTTTTTCCCACAATGAATGCCTAGCAAAAAGTAGTTAATTGTGATGCAAGCCGTTCTGAAACCAATCGGCAAATTACTCAAAATGCTTAACTCGCCGAGAAAATCACTTTTGTTCCACAATGAATGTCTGGAAAAAATAGTTAATTTCAATGCAAGCCGTTCTCAAACCAATCGGCAAATTACTCAAAATGCTTAACGCGCCGAGAAAATCACTTTTGTTCCACAATGAATGTCTGGCAAAAAATAGTAAATTTCAATGCGAGCCGTTCTCAAACCAATCGGCAAATTACTCAAAATGCTTAACGCGCCGAGAAAATCACTTTTGTTCCACAATGAATGCCTGGCACAAAATAGTTAATTTCAATGCAAGCCGTTCTGAAAGCAATCGGCAAATTACTCAAAATGCTGCACTCGCCGAGAAAATTAGTTTTGTTCCAAAATGAATGCCTGGCAAAAAATAGTTAATTGTGATGCAAGCCGTTCTGAAACCAATCGGCAAATTGCTCAAAATGCTTAGCTCGCCGACAAAATCACTTTTGTTCCACAATGAATGTCTGGCAAAAAATAGTAAATTTCAATGCAAGCCGTTCTGAAACCAATCGGCAAATTACTCGAAATGCTGAACGCGCCGAGAAAATCACTTTTTTCCCACAATGAATGCCTGGCACAAAATAGTTAATTTCAATGCAAGCCGTTCTGAAAGCAATCGGCAAATTACTCAAAATGCTGAACTCGCCGAGAAAATCACTTGTGTTTCACAATGAATGTCTGGCAAAAAATGTAAATTTCAATGCAAGCCGTTCTGAAACCAATCGGCAAATTACTCAAAATGCTTAACTCTCCGAGAAAATCTCTTTTGTTCCACAATGAATGTCTGGTAAAATATAGTTAATTTCAATTAAAGCCGTTCTGAAACCAATCGGCAAATTACTCAAAATGCTTAACGCGCCGAGAAAATCACTTTTTTCCCACAATGAATGCCTAGCAAAAAGTAGTTAATTGTGATGCAAGCCGTTCTGAAACCAATCGGCAAATTACTCAAAATGCTTAACTCGCCGAGAAAATCACTTTTGTTCCACAATGAATGTCTGGAAAAAATAGTTAATTTCAATGCAAGCCGTTCTCAAACCAATCGGCAAATTACTCAAAATGCTTAACGCGCCGAGAAAATCACTTTTGTTCCACAATGAATGTCTGGCAAAAAATAGTAAATTTCAATGCGAGCCGTTCTCAAACCAATCGGCAAATTACTCAAAATGCTTAACGCGCCGAGAAAATCACTTTTGTTCCACAATGAATGCCTGGCACAAAATAGTTAATTTCAATGCAAGCCGTTCTGAAAGCAATCGGCAAATTACTCAAAATGCTGCACTCGCCGAGAAAATTAGTTTTGTTCCAAAATGAATGCCTGGCAAAAAATAGTTAATTGTGATGCAAGCCGTTCTGAAACCAATCGGCAAATTGCTCAAAATGCTTAGCTCGCCGACAAAATCACTTTTGTTCCACAATGAATGTCTGGCAAAAAATAGTAAATTTCAATGCAAGCCGTTCTGAAACCAATCGGCAAATTACTCGAAATGCTGAACGCGCCGAGAAAATCACTTTTTTCCCACAATGAATGTCTGGCAAAAAATAGTTAATTTTGATGCAAGACGTTCTGAAACCAATCGGCAAATTACTCAAAACGCTTAACTCGCCGAGAAAATCACTTTTTTCCCACAATAAATGTCCGGCAAAAAAATGTAAATTTCAATGCAAGCCGTTCTGAAACCAATCGGCAAATTACTCAAAATGCTTAACTCTCCGAGAAAATCTCTTTTGTTCCACAATGAATGTTTGGCAAAATATAGTTAATTTCAATGTAAGCCGTTCTGAAACCAATCGGCAAATTACTCAAAATGCTTAACGCGCCGAGAAAATCACTTTTTTCCCGCAATGAATGCCTAGCAAAAAGTAGTTAAATGTGATGCAAGCCGTTCTGAAACCAATCGGCAAATTACTCAAAATGCTTAACTCGCCGAGAAAATCACTTTTGTTCCACAATGAATGTCTGGAAAAAATAGTTAATTTCAATGCAAGCCGTTCTGAAACGAATCGGCAAATTACTCAAAATGCTTAACTCGTCGAGAAAATCACTTTTGTTCCACAATGAATGCCTGGCAAAAAATAGTAAATTTCAATGCCAGCCGTTCTGGAACCAATCGCCAAATTACTCAAAATGCTTAACTCGCCGAGAAAATCACTTTTGTTCCACAATGAATGGCTGGCAAAAAGTAGTTCATTTTGATGCAAGCCGTTCTGAAACCAATCGGCAAATTACTCAAAATGCTGAACTCGCCGAGAAAATCACTTTTGTTCCACAATGAATGCCTGGCAAAAAATAGTAAATGTCAATGCGAGCCGTTCTCAAACCAATCGGCAAATTACTCAAAATAGTTAACTCGCCGAGAAAATCACTTTTGTTCCACAATGAATGTCTGGCAAAAAATAGTAAATTTCAATGCAAGCCGTTCTGAAACCGATCGGCAAATTACACTAAATGCTTAACTCGTCGAGAAAATCACTTTTGTTCCACAATGAATGTCTGGCAAAAAACAGTAAATTTCAATGCGAGCCGTTCTGAAACCAATCGGCAAATTACTCAAAATGATTAACGCGCCGAGAACATCACTTTTGTTCCACAATGAATGCCTGGCACAAAATAGTTAATTTCAATGCAAGCCGTTCTGAAAGCAATCGGCAAATCACTCAAAATGCTGAACTCGCCGAGAAAATCACTTTTGTTCCACAATGAATGTCTGGCAAAAAGTAGTTCATTTTGATGCAAGCCGTTCTGAAACCAATCGGCAAATTACTCAAAATGCTTAACTCGCCAAAAAATCACTTTTGTTCCACAATGAATGTCTGGCAAAAAATAGTTTATTTCAAAGCAAGCCGTTCTGAAACTAATCGGCAAATTGCTCAAAATGCTTAACTCGCCGAGAAAATCACTTTTGTTCCACAATGAATGTCTGGCAAAAAATAGTAAATTTCAATGGGAGCCGTTCTGAAACCAATCGGCAAATTACTCAAAATGCTTAACACGGCGAGGAAATCACTTTTGTTCCACAATGAATGTCTGGCACAAAATAGTTAATTTCAATGCAAGCCGTTCTGAAAGCAATCGGCAAATTACTCAAAATGCTTAACGCGCCGAGAAAATCACTTTTGTTCCACAATGAATGTCTGGAAAAAATAGTTAATTTCAATGCAAGCCGTTCTGAAACCAATCGGCAAATTACTCAAAATGCTTAACTCGTCGAGAAAATCACTTTTGTTCCACAATGAATGTCTGGCAAAAAGTAGTTCATTTTGATGCAGGCCGTTCTGAAACCAATCGGCAAATTACTCAAAATGCTTAACTCGCCGAGAAAATCACTTTTGTTCCACAATGAATGCCTGGCAAAAAATAGTTAATTGGGGTGCAAGCCGCTCTGAAACCAATCGGCAAATTACTCAAAATGCTTAACTCGCCGAGAAAATCACTTTTGTTCCACAATGAATGTCTGGCAAAAAATAGTTCATTGTGGTGCAAGCCGTTCTGAAACCAATCGGCAAATTACTCAAAATGCTTAACTCGCCGAGAAAATCACTTTTGTTCCACAATGAATGTCTGGCAAGAAATTGTTAATTTCAATGCAAGCCGCTCTGAAACCAATCGGCAAGTTGCTCAAAATGCTTAGCTCGCCGAGAAAATCACTTTTGTTCCACAATGAATGTTTGGCAAAAAATAGTAAATTTCAATGCAAGCCGTTCTGAAACCAATCGGCAAATTACTCAAAATGCTGAACGCGCCGAGAAAATCACTTTTTTCCCACAATGAATGTCTGGCAAAAAATAGTTAATTTTGATGCAAGACGTTCTGAAACCAATCGTCAATTTACTCAAAATGCTTAACTCGCCGAGAAAATCACGTTTTTCCACAATAAATGTCTGGCAAAAAATAGTTAATTTCATGGCAAGCCGTTCGGAAACCAATCGGCAAATTACTCAAAGTGCTTAACGCGCCGAGAAAATCACTTTTGTTCCACAATGAATGCCTGGCACAAAATAGTTAGTTTCAATTCAAGCCGTTCTGAAAGCAATCGGCAAATTACTCAAAACGCTTAACTCGCCGAGAAAATCACTTTTATTCCACAATGAATGTCTGGCAAAAAGTAGTTCATTTTGATGCAAGCCTTTCTGAAACCAATCGGCAAATTACAAAAAATGCTTAACTCGCCGAGAAAATCACTTTTGTTCCACAATGAATGTCTGGCAAAAAATAGTAAATTTCAATGCAAGCAGTTCTGAAACCAATCGGCAAATTACTCAAAATGCTGAACTCGCCGAGAAAATCACTTTTGTTCCACAATGAATGCCTGGCAAAAAATAGTTAATTGTGATGTAAGCCGTTCTGAAACCAATCGGCAAATTACTCAAAATGCTTAACTCGCCGAGAAAATCACTTTTGTTCCACAATGAATGTCTGGCAAAAAATAGTAAATTTCAATGCAAGCCGTTCTGAAACCGATCGGCAAATTACACAAAATGCTTAACTCGTCGAGAAAATCACTTTTGTTCCACAATGAATGTCTGGCAAAAAATAGTAAATTTCAATGCGAGCCGTTCTGAAACCAATCGGCAAATTACTCAAAATGCTTAACGCGCCGAGAACATCACTTTTGTTCCACAATGAATGTCTGGCAAAAAATAGTAAATTTCAATGCAAGCCGTTCTGAAACCGATCGGCAAATTACACTAAATGCTTAACTCGTCGAGAAAATCACTTTTGTTCCACAATGAATGTCTGGCAAAAAACAGTAAATTTCAATGCGAGCCGTTCTGAAACCAATCGGCAAATTACTCAAAATGATTAACGCGCCGAGAACATCACTTTTGTTCCACAATGAATGCCTGGCACAAAATAGTTAATTTCAATGCAAGCCGTTCTGAAAGCAATCGGCAAATCACTCAAAATGCTGAACTCGCCGAGAAAATCACTTTTGTTCCACAATGAATGTCTGGCAAAAAGTAGTTCATTTTGATGCAAGCCGTTCTGAAACCAATCGGCAAATTACTCAAAATGCTTAACGCGCCGAGAAAATCACTTTTTTCCCACAATGAATGCCTAGCAAAAAGTAGTTAATTGTGATGCAAGCCGTTCTGAAACCAATCGGCAAATTACTCAAAATGCTTAACTCGCCGAGAAAATCACTTTTGTTCCACAATGAATGTCTGGAAAAAATAGTTAATTTCAATGCAAGCCGTTCTCAAACCAATCGGCAAATTACTCAAAATGCTTAACGCGCCGAGAAAATCACTTTTGTTCCACAATGAATGTCTGGCAAAAAATAGTAAATTTCAATGCGAGCCGTTCTCAAACCAATCGGCAAATTACTCAAAATGCTTAACGCGCCGAGAAAATCACTTTTGTTCCACAATGAATGCCTGGCACAAAATAGTTAATTTCAATGCAAGCCGTTCTGAAAGCAATCGGCAAATTACTCAAAATGCTGCACTCGCCGAGAAAATTAGTTTTGTTCCAAAATGAATGCCTGGCAAAAAATAGTTAATTGTGATGCAAGCCGTTCTGAAACCAATCGGCAAATTGCTCAAAATGCTTAGCTCGCCGACAAAATCACTTTTGTTCCACAATGAATGTCTGGCAAAAAATAGTAAATTTCAATTAAAGCCGTTCTGAAACCAATCGGCAAATTACTCAAAATGCTTAACGCGCCGAGAAAATCACTTTTTTCCCACAATGAATGCCTAGCAAAAAGTAGTTAATTGTGATGCAAGCCGTTCTGAAACCAATCGGCAAATTACTCAAAATGCTTAACTCGCCGAGAAAATCACTTTTGTTCCACAATGAATGTCTGGAAAAAATAGTTAATTTCAATGCAAGCCGTTCTCAAACCAATCGGCAAATTACTCAAAATGCTTAACGCGCCGAGAAAATCACTTTTGTTCCACAATGAATGTCTGGCAAAAAATAGTAAATTTCAATGCGAGCCGTTCTCAAACCAATCGGCAAATTACTCAAAATGCTTAACGCGCCGAGAAAATCACTTTTGTTCCACAATGAATGCCTGGCACAAAATAGTTAATTTCAATGCAAGCCGTTCTGAAAGCAATCGGCAAATTACTCAAAATGCTGCACTCGCCGAGAAAATTAGTTTTGTTCCAAAATGAATGCCTGGCAAAAAATAGTTAATTGTGATGCAAGCCGTTCTGAAACCAATCGGCAAATTGCTCAAAATGCTTAGCTCGCCGACAAAATCACTTTTGTTCCACAATGAATGTCTGGCAAAAAATAGTAAATTTCAATGCAAGCCGTTCTGAAACCAATCGGCAAATTACTCGAAATGCTGAACGCGCCGAGAAAATCACTTTTTTCCCACAATGAATGCCTGGCACAAAATAGTTAATTTCAATGCAAGCCGTTCTGAAAGCAATCGGCAAATTACTCAAAATGCTGAACTCGCCGAGAAAATCACTTGTGTTTCACAATGAATGTCTGGCAAAAAATGTAAATTTCAATGCAAGCCGTTCTGAAACCAATCGGCAAATTACTCAAAATGCTTAACTCTCCGAGAAAATCTCTTTTGTTCCACAATGAATGTCTGGTAAAATATAGTTAATTTCAATTAAAGCCGTTCTGAAACCAATCGGCAAATTACTCAAAATGCTTAACGCGCCGAGAAAATCACTTTTTTCCCACAATGAATGCCTAGCAAAAAGTAGTTAATTGTGATGCAAGCCGTTCTGAAACCAATCGGCAAATTACTCAAAATGCTTAACTCGCCGAGAAAATCACTTTTGTTCCACAATGAATGTCTGGAAAAAATAGTTAATTTCAATGCAAGCCGTTCTCAAACCAATCGGCAAATTACTCAAAATGCTTAACGCGCCGAGAAAATCACTTTTGTTCCACAATGAATGTCTGGCAAAAAATAGTAAATTTCAATGCGAGCCGTTCTCAAACCAATCGGGAAATTACTCAAAATGCTTAACGCGCCGAGAAAATCACTTTTGTTCCACAATGAATGCCTGGCACAAAATAGTTAATTTCAATGCAAGCCGTTCTGAAAGCAATCGGCAAATTACTCAAAATGCTGCACTCGCCGAGAAAATTAGTTTTGTTCCAAAATGAATGCCTGGCAAAAAATAGTTAATTGTGATGCAAGCCGTTCTGAAACCAATCGGCAAATTGCTCAAAATGCTTAGCTCGCCGACAAAATCACTTTTGTTCCACAATGAATGTCTGGCAAAAAATAGTAAATTTCAATGCAAGCCGTTCTGAAACCAATCGGCAAATTACTCGAAATGCTGAACGCGCCGAGAAAATCACTTTTTTCCCACAATGAATGTCTGGCAAAAAATAGTTAATTTTGATGCAAGACGTTCTGAAACCAATCGGCAAATTACTCAAAACGCTTAACTCGCCGAGAAAATCACTTTTTTCCCACAATAAATGTCCGGCAAAAAAATGTAAATTTCAATGCAAGCCGTTCTGAAACCAATCGGCAAATTACTCAAAATGCTTAACTCTCCGAGAAAATCTCTTTTGTTCCACAATGAATGTTTGGCAAAATATAGTTAATTTCAATGTAAGCCGTTCTGAAACCAATCGGCAAATTACTCAAAATGCTTAACGCGCCGAGAAAATCACTTTTTTCCCACAATGAATGCCTAGCAAAAAGTAGTTAAATGTGATGCAAGCCGTTCTGAAACCAATCGGCAAATTACTCAAAATGCTTAACTCGCCGAGAAAATCACTTTTGTTCCACAATGAATGTCTGGAAAAAATAGTTAATTTCAATGCAAGCCGTTCTGAAACGAATCGGCAAATTACTCAAAATGCTTAACTCGTCGAGAAAATCACTTTTGTTCCACAATGAATGCCTGGCAAAAAATAGTAAATTTCAATGCCAGCCGTTCTGGAACCAATCGCCAAATTACTCAAAATGCTTAACTCGCCGAGAAAATCACTTTTGTTCCACAATGAATGGCTGGCAAAAAGTAGTTCATTTTGATGCAAGCCGTTCTGAAACCAATCGGCAAATTACTCAAAATGCTGAACTCGCCGAGAAAATCACTTTTGTTCCACAATGAATGCCTGGCAAAAAATAGTAAATGTCAATGCGAGCCGTTCTCAAACCAATCGGCAAATTACTCAAAATAGTTAACTCGCCGAGAAAATCACTTTTGTTCCACAATGAATGTCTGGCAAAAAATAGTAAATTTCAATGCAAGCCGTTCTGAAACCGATCGGCAAATTACACTAAATGCTTAACTCGTCGAGAAAATCACTTTTGTTCCACAATGAATGTCTGGCAAAAAACAGTAAATTTCAATGCGAGCCGTTCTGAAACCAATCGGCAAATTACTCAAAATGATTAACGCGCCGAGAACATCACTTTTGTTCCACAATGAATGCCTGGCACAAAATAGTTAATTTCAATGCAAGCCGTTCTGAAAGCAATCGGCAAATCACTCAAAATGCTGAACTCGCCGAGAAAATCACTTTTGTTCCACAATGAATGTCTGGCAAAAAGTAGTTCATTTTGATGCAAGCCGTTCTGAAACCAATCGGCAAATTACTCAAAATGCTTAACTCGCCAAAAAATCACTTTTGTTCCACAATGAATGTCTGGCAAAAAATAGTTTATTTCAAAGCAAGCCGTTCTGAAACTAATCGGCAAATTGCTCAAAATGCTTAACTCGCCGAGAAAATCACTTTTGTTCCACAATGAATGTCTGGCAAAAAATAGTAAATTTCAATGGGAGCCGTTCTGAAACCAATCGGCAAATTACTCAAAATGCTTAACACGGCGAGGAAATCACTTTTGTTCCACAATGAATGTCTGGCACAAAATAGTTAATTTCAATGCAAGCCGTTCTGAAAGCAATCGGCAAATTACTCAAAATGCTTAACGCGCCGAGAAAATCACTTTTGTTCCACAATGAATGTCTGGAAAAAATAGTTAATTTCAATGCAAGCCGTTCTGAAACCAATCGGCAAATTACTCAAAATGCTTAACTCGTCGAGAAAATCACTTTTGTTCCACAATGAATGTCTGGCAAAAAGTAGTTCATTTTGATGCAGGCCGTTCTGAAACCAATCGGCAAATTACTCAAAATGCTTAACTCGCCGAGAAAATCACTTTTGTTCCACAATGAATGCCTGGCAAAAAATAGTTAATTGGGGTGCAAGCCGCTCTGAAACCAATCGGCAAATTACTCAAAATGCTTAACTCGCCGAGAAAATCACTTTTGTTCCACAATGAATGTCTGGCAAAAAATAGTTCATTGTGGTGCAAGCCGTTCTGAAACCAATCGGCAAATTACTCAAAATGCTTAACTCGCCGAGAAAATCACTTTTGTTCCACAATGAATGTCTGGCAAGAAATTGTTAATTTCAATGCAAGCCGCTCTGAAACCAATCGGCAAGTTGCTCAAAATGCTTAGCTCGCCGAGAAAATCACTTTTGTTCCACAATGAATGTTTGGCAAAAAATAGTAAATTTCAATGCAAGCCGTTCTGAAACCAATCGGCAAATTACTCAAAATGCTGAACGCGCCGAGAAAATCACTTTTTTCCCACAATGAATGTCTGGCAAAAAATAGTTAATTTTGATGCAAGACGTTCTGAAACCAATCGTCAATTTACTCAAAATGCTTAACTCGCCGAGAAAATCACGTTTTTCCACAATAAATGTCTGGCAAAAAATAGTTAATTTCAAGGCAAGCCGTTCGGAAACCAATCGGCAAATTACTCAAAGTGCTTAACGCGCCGAGAAAATCACTTTTGTTCCACAATGAATGCCTGGCACAAAATAGTTAGTTTCAATTCAAGCCGTTCTGAAAGCAATCGGCAAATTACTCAAAACGCTTAACTCGCCGAGAAAATCACTTTTATTCCACAATGAATGTCTGGCAAAAAGTAGTTCATTTTGATGCAAGCCTTTCTGAAACCAATCGGCAAATTACAAAAAATGCTTAACTCGCCGAGAAAATCACTTTTGTTCCACAATGAATGTCTGGCAAAAAATAGTAAATTTCAATGCAAGCAGTTCTGAAACCAATCGGCAAATTACTCAAAATGCTGAACTCGCCGAGAAAATCACTTTTGTTCCACAATGAATGCCTGGCAAAAAATAGTTAATTGTGATGTAAGCCGTTCTGAAACCAATCGGCAAATTACTCAAAATGCTTAACTCGCCGAGAAAATCACTTTTGTTCCACAATGAATGTCTGGCAAAAAATAGTAAATTTCAATGCAAGCCGTTCTGAAACCGATCGGCAAATTACACAAAATGCTTAACTCGTCGAGAAAATCACTTTTGTTCCACAATGAATGTCTGGCAAAAAATAGTAAATTTCAATGCGAGCCGTTCTGAAACCAATCGGCAAATTACTCAAAATGCTTAACGCGCCGAGAACATCACTTTTGTTCCACAATGAATGTCTGGCAAAAAATAGTAAATTTCAATGCAAGCCGTTCTGAAACCGATCGGCAAATTACACTAAATGCTTAACTCGTCGAGAAAATCACTTTTGTTCCACAATGAATGTCTGGCAAAAAACAGTAAATTTCAATGCGAGCCGTTCTGAAACCAATCGGCAAATTACTCAAAATGATTAACGCGCCGAGAACATCACTTTTGTTCCACAATGAATGCCTGGCACAAAATAGTTAATTTCAATGCAAGCCGTTCTGAAAGCAATCGGCAAATCACTCAAAATGCTGAACTCGCCGAGAAAATCACTTTTGTTCCACAATGAATGTCTGGCAAAAAGTAGTTCATTTTGATGCAAGCCGTTCTGAAACCAATCGGCAAATTACTCAAAATGCTTAACGCGCCGAGAAAATCACTTTTTTCCCACAATGAATGCCTAGCAAAAAGTAGTTAATTGTGATGCAAGCCGTTCTGAAACCAATCGGCAAATTACTCAAAATGCTTAACTCGCCGAGAAAATCACTTTTGTTCCACAATGAATGTCTGGAAAAAATAGTTAATTTCAATGCAAGCCGTTCTCAAACCAATCGGCAAATTACTCAAAATGCTTAACGCGCCGAGAAAATCACTTTTGTTCCACAATGAATGTCTGGCAAAAAATAGTAAATTTCAATGCGAGCCGTTCTCAAACCAATCGGCAAATTACTCAAAATGCTTAACGCGCCGAGAAAATCACTTTTGTTCCACAATGAATGCCTGGCACAAAATAGTTAATTTCAATGCAAGCCGTTCTGAAAGCAATCGGCAAATTACTCAAAATGCTGCACTCGCCGAGAAAATTAGTTTTGTTCCAAAATGAATGCCTGGCAAAAAATAGTTAATTGTGATGCAAGCCGTTCTGAAACCAATCGGCAAATTGCTCAAAATGCTTAGCTCGCCGACAAAATCACTTTTGTTCCACAATGAATGTCTGGCAAAAAATAGTAAATTTCAATGCAAGCCGTTCTGAAACCAATCGGCAAATTACTCGAAATGCTGAACGCGCCGAGAAAATCACTTTTTTCCCACAATGAATGCCTGGCACAAAATAGTTAATTTCAATGCAAGCCGTTCTGAAAGCAATCGGCAAATTACTCAAAATGCTGAACTCGCCGAGAAAATCACTTGTGTTTCACAATGAATGTCTGGCAAAAAATGTAAATTTCAATGCAAGCCGTTCTGAAACCAATCGGCAAAATATAGTTAATTTCAATTAAAGCCGTTCTGAAACCAATCGGCAAATTACTCAAAATGCTTAACGCGCCGAGAAAATCACTTTTTTCCCACAATGAATGCCTAGCAAAAAGTAGTTAATTGTGATGCAAGCCGTTCTGAAACCAATCGGCAAATTACTCAAAATGCTTAACTCGCCGAGAAAATCACTTTTGTTCCACAATGAATGTCTGGAAAAAATAGTTAATTTCAATGCAAGCCGTTCTCAAACCAATCGGCAAATTACTCAAAATGCTTAACGCGCCGAGAAAATCACTTTTGTTCCACAATGAATGTCTGGCAAAAAATAGTAAATTTCAATGCGAGCCGTTCTCAAACCAATCGGCAAATTACTCAAAATGCTTAACGCGCCGAGAAAATCACTTTTGTTCCACAATGAATGCCTGGCACAAAATAGTTAATTTCAATGCAAGCCGTTCTGAAAGCAATCGGCAAATTACTCAAAATGCTGCACTCGCCGAGAAAATTAGTTTTGTTCCAAAATGAATGCCTGGCAAAAAATAGTTAATTGTGATGCAAGCCGTTCTGAAACCAATCGGCAAATTGCTCAAAATGCTTAGCTCGCCGACAAAATCACTTTTGTTCCACAATGAATGTCTGGCAAAAAATAGTAAATTTCAATGCAAGCCGTTCTGAAACCAATCGGCAAATTACTCGAAATGCTGAACGCGCCGAGAAAATCACTTTTTTCCCACAATGAATGTCTGGCAAAAAATAGTTAATTTTGATGCAAGACGTTCTGAAACCAATCGGCAAATTACTCAAAACGCTTAACTCGCCGAGAAAATCACTTTTTTCCCACAATAAATGTCCGGCAAAAAAATGTAAATTTCAATGCAAGCCGTTCTGAAACCAATCGGCAAATTACTCAAAATGCTTAACTCTCCGAGAAAATCTCTTTTGTTCCACAATGAATGTTTGGCAAAATATAGTTAATTTCAATGTAAGCCGTTCTGAAACCAATCGGCAAATTACTCAAAATGCTTAACGCGCCGAGAAAATCACTTTTTTCCCACAATGAATGCCTAGCAAAAAGTAGTTAAATGTGATGCAAGCCGTTCTGAAACCAATCGGCAAATTACTCAAAATGCTTAACTCGCCGAGAAAATCACTTTTGTTCCACAATGAATGTCTGGAAAAAATAGTTAATTTCAATGCAAGCCGTTCTGAAACGAATCGGCAAATTACTCAAAATGCTTAACTCGTCGAGAAAATCACTTTTGTTCCACAATGAATGCCTGGCAAAAAATAGTAAATTTCAATGCCAGCCGTTCTGGAACCAATCGCCAAATTACTCAAAATGCTTAACTCGCCGAGAAAATCACTTTTGTTCCACAATGAATGGCTGGCAAAAAGTAGTTCATTTTGATGCAAGCCGTTCTGAAACCAATCGGCAAATTACTCAAAATGCTGAACTCGCCGAGAAAATCACTTTTGTTCCACAATGAATGCCTGGCAAAAAATAGTAAATGTCAATGCGAGCCGTTCTCAAACCAATCGGCAAATTACTCAAAATAGTTAACTCGCCGAGAAAATCACTTTTGTTCCACAATGAATGTCTGGCAAAAAATAGTAAATTTCAATGCAAGCCGTTCTGAAACCGATCGGCAAATTACACTAAATGCTTAACTCGTCGAGAAAATCACTTTTGTTCCACAATGAATGTCTGGCAAAAAACAGTAAATTTCAATGCGAGCCGTTCTGAAACCAATCGGCAAATTACTCAAAATGATTAACGCGCCGAGAACATCACTTTTGTTCCACAATGAATGCCTGGCACAAAATAGTTAATTTCAATGCAAGCCGTTCTGAAAGCAATCGGCAAATCACTCAAAATGCTGAACTCGCCGAGAAAATCACTTTTGTTCCACAATGAATGTCTGGCAAAAAGTAGTTCATTTTGATGCAAGCCGTTCTGAAACCAATCGGCAAATTACTCAAAATGCTTAACTCGCCAAAAAATCACTTTTGTTCCACAATGAATGTCTGGCAAAAAATAGTTTATTTCAAAGCAAGCCGTTCTGAAACTAATCGGCAAATTGCTCAAAATGCTTAACTCGCCGAGAAAATCACTTTTGTTCCACAATGAATGTCTGGCAAAAAATAGTAAATTTCAATGGGAGCCGTTCTGAAACCAATCGGCAAATTACTCAAAATGCTTAACACGGCGAGGAAATCACTTTTGTTCCACAATGAATGTCTGGCACAAAATAGTTAATTTCAATGCAAGCCGTTCTGAAAGCAATCGGCAAATTACTCAAAATGCTTAACGCGCCGAGAAAATCACTTTTGTTCCACAATGAATGTCTGGAAAAAATAGTTAATTTCAATGCAAGCCGTTCTGAAACCAATCGGCAAATTACTCAAAATGCTTAACTCGTCGAGAAAATCACTTTTGTTCCACAATGAATGTCTGGCAAAAAGTAGTTCATTTTGATGCAGGCCGTTCTGAAACCAATCGGCAAATTACTCAAAATGCTTAACTCGCCGAGAAAATCACTTTTGTTCCACAATGAATGCCTGGCAAAAAATAGTTAATTGGGGTGCAAGCCGCTCTGAAACCAATCGGCAAATTACTCAAAATGCTTAACTCGCCGAGAAAATCACTTTTGTTCCACAATGAATGTCTGGCAAAAAATAGTTCATTGTGGTGCAAGCCGTTCTGAAACCAATCGGCAAATTACTCAAAATGCTTAACTCGCCGAGAAAATCACTTTTGTTCCACAATGAATGTCTGGCAAGAAATTGTTAATTTCAATGCAAGCCGCTCTGAAACCAATCGGCAAGTTGCTCAAAATGCTTAGCTCGCCGAGAAAATCACTTTTGTTCCACAATGAATGTTTGGCAAAAAATAGTAAATTTCAATGCAAGCCGTTCTGAAACCAATCGGCAAATTACTCAAAATGCTGAACGCGCCGAGAAAATCACTTTTTTCCCACAATGAATGTCTGGCAAAAAATAGTTAATTTTGATGCAAGACGTTCTGAAACCAATCGTCAATTTACTCAAAATGCTTAACTCGCCGAGAAAATCACGTTTTTCCACAATAAATGTCTGGCAAAAAATAGTTAATTTCAAGGCAAGCCGTTCGGAAACCAATCGGCAAATTACTCAAAGTGCTTAACGCGCCGAGAAAATCACTTTTGTTCCACAATGAATGCCTGGCACAAAATAGTTAGTTTCAATTCAAGCCGTTCTGAAAGCAATCGGCAAATTACTCAAAACGCTTAACTCGCCGAGAAAATCACTTTTATTCCACAATGAATGTCTGGCAAAAAGTAGTTCATTTTGATGCAAGCCTTTCTGAAACCAATCGGCAAATTACAAAAAATGCTTAACTCGCCGAGAAAATCACTTTTGTTCCACAATGAATGTCTGGCAAAAAATAGTAAATTTCAATGCAAGCAGTTCTGAAACCAATCGGCAAATTACTCAAAATGCTGAACTCGCCGAGAAAATCACTTTTGTTCCACAATGAATGCCTGGCAAAAAATAGTTAATTGTGATGTAAGCCGTTCTGAAACCAATCGGCAAATTACTCAAAATGCTTAACTCGCCGAGAAAATCACTTTTGTTCCACAATGAATGTCTGGCAAAAAATAGTAAATTTCAATGCAAGCCGTTCTGAAACCGATCGGCAAATTACACAAAATGCTTAACTCGTCGAGAAAATCACTTTTGTTCCACAATGAATGTCTGGCAAAAAATAGTAAATTTCAATGCGAGCCGTTCTGAAACCAATCGGCAAATTACTCAAAATGCTTAACGCGCCGAGAACATCACTTTTGTTCCACAATGAATGTCTGGCAAAAAATAGTAAATTTCAATGCAAGCCGTTCTGAAACCGATCGGCAAATTACACTAAATGCTTAACTCGTCGAGAAAATCACTTTTGTTCCACAATGAATGTCTGGCAAAAAACAGTAAATTTCAATGCGAGCCGTTCTGAAACCAATCGGCAAATTACTCAAAATGATTAACGCGCCGAGAACATCACTTTTGTTCCACAATGAATGCCTGGCACAAAATAGTTAATTTCAATGCAAGCCGTTCTGAAAGCAATCGGCAAATCACTCAAAATGCTGAACTCGCCGAGAAAATCACTTTTGTTCCACAATGAATGTCTGGCAAAAAGTAGTTCATTTTGATGCAAGCCGTTCTGAACCCAATCGGCAAATTACTCAAAATGCTTAACTCGCCAAAAAATCACTTTTTTCCCACAATGAATGCCTAGCAAAAAGTAGTTAATTGTGATGCAAGCCGTTCTGAAACCAATCGGCAAATTACTCAAAATGCTTAACTCGCCGAGAAAATCACTTTTGTTCCACAATGAATGACTGGAAAAAATAGTTAATTTCAATGCAAGCCGTTCTGAAACGAATCGGCAAATTACTCAAAATGCTTAACTCGTCGAGAAAATCACTTTTGTTCCACAATGAATGTCTGGCAAAAAATAGTAAATTTCAATGCCAGCCGTTCTGGAACCAATCGACAAATTACTCAAAATGCTTAACGCGCCGAGAAAATCACATTTGTTCCACAATGAATGCCTGGCACAAAATAGTTAGTTTCAATGCAAGCCGTTCTGAAAGCAATCGGCAAATTACTCAAAATGCTCAACGCGCCGAGAAAATCACTTTTGTTCCACAATGAATGTCTGGCAAAAAATAGTAAATTTCAATGCGAGCCGTTCTCAAACCAATCGGCAAATTACTCAAAATGCTTAACGCGCTGAGAAAATCACTTTGGTTCCACAATGAATGCCTGGCACAAAATAGTTAATTTCAATGCAAGCCGTTCTGAAAGCAAGCGGCAAATTACTCAAAATGCTGAACTCGCCGAGAAAATCACTTGTGTTTCACAATGAATGTCTGGCAAAAAAATGTAAATTTCAATGCAAGCCGTTCTGAAACCAATCGGCAAATTACTCAAAATGCTTAACGCGCCGAGAAAATCACTTTTTTCCCACAATGAATGCCTCGCAAAAAGTAGTTAATTGTGATGCAAGCCGTTCTGAAACCAATCGGCAAATTACTCAAAATGCTTAACTCGCCGAGAAAATCACTTTTGTTCCACAATGAATGTCTGGCAAAAAATAGTAAATTTCAATGCCAGCCGTTCTGGAACCAATCGACAAATTACTCAAAATGCTTAACTCTCCGAGAAAATCTCTTTTGTTCCACAATGAATGTCTGGTAAAATATAGTTAATTTCAATTAAAGCCGTTCTGAAACCAATCGGCAAATTACTCAAAATGCTTAACGCGCCGAGAAAATCACTTTTTTTCCACAATGAATGCCTAGCAAAAAGTAGTTAATTGTGATGCAAGCCGTTCTGAAACCAATCGGCAAATTACTCAAAATGCTTAACTCGCCGAGAAAATCACTTTTGTTCCACAATGAATGTCTGGAAAAAATAGTTAATTTCAATGCAAGCCGTTCTCAAACCAATCGGCAAATTACTCAAAATGCTTAACGCGCCGAGAAAATCACTTTTGTTCCACAATGAATGTCTGGCAAAAAATAGTAAATTTCAATGCGAGCCGTTCTCAAACCAATCGGCAAATTACTCAAAATGCTTAACGCGCCGAGAAAATCACTTTTGTTCCACAATGAATGCCTGGCACAAAATAGTTAATTTCAATGCAAGCCGTTCTGAAAGCAATCGGCAAATTACTCAAAATGCTGCACTCGCCGAGAAAATTAGTTTTGTTCCAAAATGAATGCCTGGCAAAAAATAGTTAATTGTGATGCAAGCCGTTCTGAAACCAATCGGCAAATTGCTCAAAATGCTTAGCTCGCCGACAAAATCACTTTTGTTCCACAATGAATGTCTGGCAAAAAATAGTAAATTTCAATGCAAGCCGTTCTGAAACCAATCGGCAAATTACTCGAAATGCTGAACGCGCCGAGAAAATCACTTTTTTCCCACAATGAATGTCTGGCAAAAAATAGTTAATTTTGATGCAAGACGTTCTGAAACCAATCGGCAAATTACTCAAAACGCTTAACTCGCCGAGAAAATCACTTTTTTCCCACAATAAATGTCCGGCAAAAAAATGTAAATTTCAATGCAAGCCGTTCTGAAACCAATCGGCAAATTACTCAAAATGCTTAACGCGCCGAGAAAATCACTTTTTTCCCACAATGAATGCCTAGCAAAAAGTAGTTAAATGTGATGCAAGCCGTTCTGAAACCAATCGGCAAATTACTCAAAATGCTTAACTCGCCGAGAAAATCACTTTTGTTCCACAATGAATGTCTGGAAAAAATAGTTAATTTCAATGCAAGCCGTTCTGAAACGAATCGGCAAATTACTCAAAATGCTTAACTCGTCGAGAAAATCACTTTTGTTCCACAATGAATGCCTGGCAAAAAATAGTAAATTTCAATGCCAGCCGTTCTGGAACCAATCGCCAAATTACTCAAAATGCTTAACTCGCCGAGAAAATCACTTTTGTTCCACAATGAATGGCTGGCAAAAAGTAGTTCATTTTGATGCAAGCCGTTCTGAAACCAATCGGCAAATTAATCAAAATGCTTAACTCGTCGAGAAAATCACATTTGTTCCACAATAAATGTCTGGCAAAAAATAGTAAATTTCAATGCAAGCAGTTCTGAAACCAATCGGCAAATTACTCAAAATGCTGAACTCGCCGAGAAAATCACTTTTGTTCCACAATGAATGCCTGGCAAAAAATAGTAAATGTCAATGCGAGCCGTTCTCAAACCAATCGGCAAATTACTCAAAATAGTTAACTCGCCGAGAAAATCACTTTTGTTCCACAATGAATGTCTGGCAAAAAATAGTAAATTTCAATGCAAGCCGTTCTGAAACCGATCGGCAAATTACACTAAATGCTTAACTCGTCGAGAAAATCACTTTTGTTCCACAATGAATGTCTGGCAAAAAACAGTAAATTTCAATGCGAGCCGTTCTGAAACCAATCGGCAAATTACTCAAAATGATTAACGCGCCGAGAACATCACTTTTGTTCCACAATGAATGCCTGGCACAAAATAGTAAATTTCAATGGGAGCCGTTCTGAAACCAATCGGCAAATTACTCAAAATGCTTAACACGGCGAGGAAATCACTTTTGTTCCACAATGAATGTCTGGCAAAAAATAGTAAATTTCAATGCCAGCCGTTCTGGAACCAGTCGACAAATTACTCAAAATGCTTAACGCGCCGAGAAAATCACTTTTGTTCCACAATGAATGCCTGGCACAAAATAGTTAATTTCAATGCAAGCCGTTCTGAAAGCAATCGGCAAATTACTCAAAATGCTGAACTCGCCGAGAAAATCACTTGTGTTTCACAATGAATGTCTGGCAAAAAATGTAAATTTCAATGCAAGCCGTTCTGAAACCAATCGGCAAATTACTCAAAATGCTTAACTCTCCGAGAAAATCTCTTTTGTTCCACAAGGAATGTCTGGTAAAATATAGTTAATTTCAATTAAAGCCGTTCTGAAACCAATCGGCAAATTACTCAAAATGCTTAACGCGCCGAGAAAATCACTTTTTTCCCACAATGAATGCCTAGCAAAAAGTAGTTAATTGTGATGCAAGCCGTTCTGAAACCAATCGGCAAATTACTCAAAATGCTTAACTCGCCGAGAAAATCACTTTTGTTCCACAATGAATGTCTGGAAAAAATAGTTAATTTCAATGCAAGCCGTTCTCAAACCAATCGGCAAATTACTCAAAATGCTTAACGCGCCGAGAAAATCACTTTTGTTCCACAATGAATGTCTGGCAAAAAATAGTAAATTTCAATGCGAGCCGTTCTCAAACCAATCGGCAAATTACTCAAAATGCTTAACGCGCCGAGAAAATCACTTTTGTTCCACAATGAATGCCTGGCACAAAACAGTTAATTTCAATGCAAGCCGTTCTGAAAGCAATCGGCAAATTACTCAAAATGCGGCACTCGCCGAGAAAATTAGTTTTGTTCCAAAATGAATGCCTGGCAAAAAATAGTTAATTGTGATGCAAGCCGTTCTGAAACCAATCGGCAAATTGCTCAAAATGCTTAGCTCGCCGACAAAATCACTTTTGTTCCACAATGAATGTCTGGCAAAAAATAGTAAATTTCAATGCAAGCCGTTCTGAAACCAATCGGCAAATTACTCGAAATGCTGAACGCGCCGAGAAAATCACTTTTTTCCCACAATGAATGTCTGGCAAAAAATAGTTAATTTTGATGCAAGACGTTCTGAAACCAATCGGCAAATTACTCAAAACGCTTAACTCGCCGAGAAAATCACTTTTTTCCCACAATAAATGTCCGGCAAAAAAATGTAAATTTCAATGCAAGCCGTTCTGAAACCAATCGGCAAATTACTCAAAATGCTTAACTCTCCGAGAAAATCTCTTTTGTTCCACAATGAATGTTTGGCAAAATATAGTTAATTTCAATGTAAGCCGTTCTGAAACCAATCGGCAAATTACTCAAAATGCTTAACGCGCCGAGAAAATCACTTTTTTCCCACAATGAATGCCTAGCAAAAAGTAGTTAAATGTGATGCAAGCCGTTCTGAAACCAATCGGCAAATTACTCAAAATGCTTAACTCGCCGAGAAAATCACTTTTGTTCCACAATGAATGTCTGGAAAAAATAGTTAATTTCAATGCAAGCCGTTCTGAAACGAATCGGCAAATTACTCAAAATGCTTAACTCGTCGAGAAAATCACTTTTGTTCCACAATGAATGCCTGGCAAAAAATAGTAAATTTCAATGCCAGCCGTTCTGGAACCAATCGCCAAATTACTCAAAATGCTTAACTCGCCGAGAAAATCACTTTTGTTCCACAATGAATGGCTGGCAAAAAGTAGTTCATTTTGATGCAAGCCGTTCTGAAACCAATCGGCAAATTAATCAAAATGCTTAACTCGTCGAGAAAATCACATTTGTTCCACAATAAATGTCTGGCAAAAAATAGTAAATTTCAATGCAAGCAGTTCTGAAACCAATCGGCAAATTACTCAAAATGCTGAACTCGCCGAGAAAATCACTTTTGTTCCACAATGAATGCCTGGCAAAAAATAGTAAATGTCAATGCGAGCCGTTCTCAAACCAATCGGCAAATTACTCAAAATAGTTAACTCGCCGAGAAAATCACTTTTGTTCCACAATGAATGTCTGGCACAAAATAGTAAATTTCAATGCAAGCCGTTCTGAAACCGATCGGCAAATTACACTAAATGCTTAACTCGTCGAGAAAATCACTTTTGTTCCACAATGAATGTCTGGCAAAAAACAGTAAATTTCAATGCGAGCCGTTCTGAAACCAATCGGCAAATTACTCAAAATGATTAACGCGCCGAGAACATCACTTTTGTTCCACAATGAATGCCTGGCACAAAATAGTTAATTTCAATGCAAGCCGTTCTGAAAGCAATCGGCAAATCACTCAAAATGCTGAACTCGCCGAGAAAATCACTTTTGTTCCACAATGAATGCCTAGCAAAAAGTAGTTAATTGTGATGCAAGCCGTTCTGAAACCAATCGGCAAATTACTCAAAATGCTTAACTCGCCGAGAAAATCACTTTTGTTCCACAATGAATGTCTGGAAAAAATAGTTAATTTCAATGCAAGCCGTTCTGAAACGAATCGGCAAATTACTCAAAATGCTTAACTCGTCGAGAAAATCACTTTTGTTCCACAATGAATGTCTGGCAAAAAATAGTAAATTTCAATGCCAGCCGTTCTGGAACCAATCGACAAATTACTCAAAATGCTTAACGCGCCTAGAAAATCAATTTTGATCCACAATGAATGCCTGGCACAAAATAGTTAGTTTCAATGCAAGCCGTTCTGAAAGCAATCGGCAAATTACTCAAAATGCTTAACGCGCCGAGAAAATCACTTTTGTTCCACAATGAATGTCTGGCAAAAAATAGTAAATTTCAATGCGAGCCGTTCTCAAACCAATCGGCAAATTACTCAAAATGCTTAACGCGCCGAGAAAATCACTTTGGTTCCACAATGAATGCCTGGCACAAAACAGTTAATTTCAATGCAAGCCGTTCTGAAAGCAATCGGCAAATTACTCAAAATGCTGCACTCGCCGAGAAAATTAGTTTTGTTCCAAAATGAATGCCTGGCAAAAAATAGTTAATTGTGATGCAAGCCGTTCTGAAACCAATCGGCAAATTGCTCAAAATGCTTAGCTCGCCGACAAAATCACTTTTGTTCCACAATGAATGTCTGGCAAAAAATAGTAAATTTCAATGCAAGCCGTTCTGAAACCAATCGGCAAATTACTCGAAATGCTGAACGCGCCGAGAAAATCACTTTTTTCCCACAATGAATGTCTGGCAAAAAATAGTTAATTTTGATGCAAGACGTTCTGAAACCAATCGGCAAATTACTCAAAACGCTTAACTCGCCGAGAAAATCACTTTTTTCCCACAATAAATGTCCGGCAAAAAAATGTAAATTTCAATGCAAGCCGTTCTGAAACCAATCGGCAAATTACTCAAAATGCTTAACTCTCCGAGAAAATCTCTTTTGTTCCACAATGAATGTTTGGCAAAATATAGTTAATTTCAATGTAAGCCGTTCTGAAACCAATCGGCAAATTACTCAAAATGCTTAACGCGCCGAGAAAATCACTTTTTTCCCACAATGAATGCCTAGCAAAAAGTAGTTAAATGTGATGCAAGCCGTTCTGAAACCAATCGGCAAATTACTCAAAATGCTTAACTCGCCGAGAAAATCACTTTTGTTCCACAATGAATGTCTGGAAAAAATAGTTAATTTCAATGCAAGCCGTTCTGAAACGAATCGGCAAATTACTCAAAATGCTTAACTCGTCGAGAAAATCACTTTTGTTCCACAATGAATGCCTGGCAAAAAATAGTAAATTTCAATGCCAGCCGTTCTGGAACCAATCGCCAAATTACTCAAAATGCTTAACTCGCCGAGAAAATCACTTTTGTTCCACAATGAATGGCTGGCAAAAAGTAGTTCATTTTGATGCAAGCCGTTCTGAAACCAATCGGCAAATTAATCAAAATGCTTAACTCGTCGAGAAAATCACATTTGTTCCACAATAAATGTCTGGCAAAAAATAGTAAATTTCAATGCAAGCAGTTCTGAAACCAATCGGCAAATTACTCAAAATGCTGAACTCGCCGAGAAAATCACTTTTGTTCCACAATGAATGCCTGGCAAAAAATAGTAAATGTCAATGCGAGCCGTTCTCAAACCAATCGGCAAATTACTCAAAATAGTTAACTCGCCGAGAAAATCACTTTTGTTCCACAATGAATGTCTGGCAAAAAATAGTAAATTTCAATGCAAGCCGTTCTGAAACCGATCGGCAAATTACACTAAATGCTTAACTCGTCGAGAAAATCACTTTTGTTCCACAATGAATGTCTGGCAAAAAACAGTAAATTTCAATGCGAGCCGTTCTGAAACCAATCGGCAAATTACTCAAAATGATTAACGCGCCGAGAACATCACTTTTGTTCCACAATGAATGCCTGGCACAAAATAGTTAATTTCAATGCAAGCCGTTCTGAAAGCAATCGGCAAATCACTCAAAATGCTGAACTCGCCGAGAAAATCACTTTTGTTCCACAATGAATGCCTAGCAAAAAGTAGTTAATTGTGATGCAAGCCGTTCTGAAACCAATCGGCAAATTACTCAAAATGCTTAACTCGCCGAGAAAATCACTTTTGTTCCACAATGAATGTCTGGAAAAAATAGTTAATTTCAATGCAAGCCGTTCTGAAACGAATCGGCAAATTACTCAAAATGCTTAACTCGTCGAGAAAATCACTTTTGTTCCACAATGAATGTCTGGCAAAAAATAGTAAATTTCAATGCCAGCCGTTCTGGAACCAATCGACAAATTACTCAAAATGCTTAACGCGCCGAGAAAATCACTTTTGTTCCACAATGAATGCCTGGCACAAAATAGTTAGTTTCAATGCAAGCCGTTCTGAAAGCAATCGGCAAATTACTCAAAATGCTCAACGCGCCGAGAAAATCACTTTTGTTCCACAATGAATGTCTGGCAAAAAATAGTAAATTTCAATGCGAGCCGTTCTCAAACCAATCGGCAAATTACTCAAAATGCTTAACGCGCTGAGAAAATCACTTTGGTTCCACAATGAATGCCTGGCACAAAATAGTTAATTTCAATGCAAGCCGTTCTGAAAGCAAGCGGCAAATTACTCAAAATGCTGAACTCGCCGAGAAAATCACTTGTGTTTCACAATGAATGTCTGGCAAAAAAATGTAAATTTCAATGCAAGCCGTTCTGAAACCAATCGGCAAATTACTCAAAATGCTTAACGCGCCGAGAAAATCACTTTTTTCCCACAATGAATGCCTAGCAAAAAGTAGTTAATTGTGATGCAAGCCGTTCTGAAACCAATCGGCAAATTACTCAAAATGCTTAACTCGCCGAGAAAATCACTTTTGTTCCACAATGAATGTCTGGCAAAAAATAGTAAATTTCAATGCCAGCCGTTCTGGAACCAATCGACAAATTACTCAAAATGCTTAACTCGTCGAGAAAATCACTTTTGTTCCACAATGAATGTCTGGCAAAAAATAGTAAATTTCAATGCCAGCCGTTCTGGAACCAGTCGACAAATTACTCAAAATGCTTAACGCGCCGAGAAAATGACTTTTGTTCCACAATGAATGCCTGGCACAAAATAGTTAATTTCAATGCAAGCCGTTCTGAAAGCAATCGGCAAATTACTCAAAATGCTGAACTCGCCGAGAAAATCACTTGTGTTTCACAATGAATGTCTGGCAAAAAATGTAAATTTCAATGCAAGCCGTTCTGAAACCAATCGGCAAATTACTCAAAATGCTTACCTCTCCGAGAAAATCTCTTTTGTTCCACAATGAATGTCTGGTAAAATATAGTTAATTTCAATTAAAGCCGTTCTGAAACCAATCGGCAAATTACTCAAAATGCTTAACGCGCCGAGAAAATCACTTTTTTCCCACAATGAATGCCGAGCAAAAAGTAGTTAATTGTGATGCAAGCCGTTCTGAAACCAATCGGCAAATTACTCAAAATGCTTAACTCGCCGAGAAAATCACTTTTGTTCCACAATGAATGTCTGGAAAAAATAGTTAATTTCAATGCAAGCCGTTCTCAAACCAATCGGCAAATTACTCAAAATGCTTAACGCGCCGAGAAAATCACTTTTGTTCCACAATGAATGTCTGGCAAAAAATAGTAAATTTCAATGCGAGCCGTTCTCAAACCAATCGGCAAATTACTCAAAATGCTTAACGCGCCGAGAAAATCACTTTTGTTCCACAATGAATGCCTGGCACAAAATAGTTAATTTCAATGCAAGCCGTTCTGAAAGCAATCGGCAAATTACTCAAAATGCTGCACTCGCCGAGAAAATTAGTTTTGTTCCAAAATGAATGCCTGGCAAAAAATAGTTAATTGTGATGCAAGCCGTTCTGAAACCAATCGGCAAATTGCTCAAAATGCTTAGCTCGCCGACAAAATCACTTTTGTTCCACAATGAATGTCTGGCAAAAAATAGTAAATTTCAATGCAAGCCGTTCTGAAACCAATCGGCAAATTACTCGAAATGCTGAACGCGCCGAGAAAATCACTTTTTTCCCACAATGAATGTCTGGCAAAAAATAGTTAATTTTGATGCAAGACGTTCTGAAACCAATCGGCAAATTACTCAAAACGCTTAACTCGCCGAGAAAATCACTTTTTTCCCACAATAAATGTCCGGCAAAAAAATGTAAATTTCAATGCAAGCCGTTCTGAAACCAATCGGCAAATTACTCAAAATGCTTAACTCTCCGAGAAAATCTCTTTTGTTCCACAATGAATGTTTGGCAAAATATAGTTAATTTCAATGTAAGCCGTTCTGAAACCAATCGGCAAATTACTCAAAATGCTTAACGCGCCGAGAAAATCACTTTTTTCCCACAATGAATGCCTAGCAAAAAGTAGTTAAATGTGATGCAAGCCGTTCTGAAACCAATCGGCAAATTACTCAAAATGCTTAACTCGCCGAGAAAATCACTTTTGTTCCACAATGAATGTCTGGAAAAAATAGTTAATTTCAATGCAAGCCGTTCTGAAACGAATCGGCAAATTACTCAAAATGCTTAACTCGTCGAGAAAATCACTTTTGTTCCACAATGAATGCCTGGCAAAAAATAGTAAATTTCAATGCCAGCCGTTCTGGAACCAATCGCCAAATTACTCAAAATGCTTAACTCGCCGAGAAAATCACTTTTGTTCCACAATGAATGGCTGGCAAAAAGTAGTTCATTTTGATGCAAGCCGTTCTGAAACCAATCGGCAAATTAATCAAAATGCTTAACTCGTCGAGAAAATCACATTTGTTCCACAATAAATGTCTGGCAAAAAATAGTAAATTTCAATGCAAGCAGTTCTGAAACCAATCGGCAAATTACTCAAAATGCTGAACTCGCCGAGAAAATCACTTTTGTTCCACAATGAATGCCTGGCAAAAAATAGTAAATGTCAATGCGAGCCGTTCTCAAACCAATCGGCAAATTACTCAAAATAGTTAACTCGCCGAGAAAATCACTTTTGTTCCACAATGAATGTATGGCAAAAAATAGTAAATTTCAATGCAAGCCGTTCTGAAACCGATCGGCAAATTACACTAAATGCTTAACTCGTCGAGAAAATCACTTTTGTTCCACAATGAATGTCTGGCAAAAAACAGTAAATTTCAATGCGAGCCGTTCTGAAACCAATCGGCAAATTACTCAAAATGATTAACGCGCCGAGAACATCACTTTTGTTCCACAATGAATGCCTGGCACAAAATAGTTAATTTCAATGCAAGCCGTTCTGAAAGCAATCGGCAAATCACTCAAAATGCTGAACTCGCCGAGAAAATCACTTTTGTTCCACAATGAATGTCTGGCAAAAAGTAGTTCATTTTGATGCAAGCCGTTCTGAAACCAATCGGCAAATTACTCAAAATGCTTAACTCGCCAAAAAATCACTTTTGTTCCACAATGAATGTCTGGCAAAAAATAGTTTATTTCAAAGCAAGCCGTTCTGAAACTAATCGGCAAATTGCTCAAAATGCTTAACTCGCCGAGAAAATCACTTTTGTTCCACAATGAATGTCTGGCAAAAAATAGTAAATTTCAATGGGAGCCGTTCTGAAACCAATCGGCAAATTACTCAAAATGCTTAACACGGCGAGGAAATCACTTTTGTTCCACAATGAATGTCTGGCACAAAATAGTTAATTTCAATGCAAGCCGTTCTGAAAGCAATCGGCAAATTACTCAAAATGCTTAACGCGCCGAGAAAATCACTTTTGTTCCACAATGAATGTCTGGAAAAAATAGTTAATTTCAATGCAAGCCGTTCTGAAACCAATCGGCAAATTACTCAAAATGCTTTACTCGTCGAGAAAATCACTTTATTTCCACAATGAATGTCTGGCAAAAAGTAGTTCATTTTGATGCAGGCCGTTCTGAAACCAATCGGCAAATTACTCAAAATGCTTAACTCGTCGAGAAAATCACTTTTGTTCCACAATGAATGCCTGGCAAAAAATAGTTAATTGATGTGCAAGCCGCTCTGAAACCAATCGGCAAATTACTCAAAATGCTTAACTCGCCGAGAAAATCACTTTTGTTCCACAATGAATGTCTGGCAAAAAATAGTTCATTGTGGTGCAAGCCGTTCTGAAACCAATCGGCAAATTACTCAAAATGCTTAACTCGCCGAGAAAATCACTTTTGTTCCACAATGAATGTCTGGCAAGAAATTGTTAATTTCAATGCAAGCCGCTCTGAAACCAATCGGCAAGTTGCTCAAAATGCTTAGCTCGCCGAGAAAATCACTTTTGTTCCACAATGAATGTTTGGCAAAAAATAGTAAATTTCAATGCAAGCCGTTCTGAAACCAATCGGCAAATTACTCAAAATGCTGAACGCGCCGAGAAAATCACTTTTTTCCCACAATGAATGTCTGGCAAAAAATAGTAAATTTCGATGCAAGACGTTCTGAAACCAATCGGCAAATTACTCAAAATGCTTAACTCGCCAAAAAATCACTTTTGTTCCACAATGAATGTCTGGCAAAAAATAGTTTATTTCAAAGCAAGCCGTTCTGAAACCAATCGGCAAATTACTCAAAATGCTTAACTCGCCGAGAAAATGACTTTTGTTCCACAATGAATGTCTGGCAAAAAATAGTAAATTTCAATGCGAGCCGTTCTGAAACCAATCGGCAAATTACTCAAAATGCTTAACGCGCCGAGAAAATCACTTTTCTTCCACAATGAATGTCTGGCACAAAATAGTAAATGTTAATGCAAGCCGTTCTGAAACCGATCGGCAAATTACTCAAAATGCTTAACGCGCCGAGAAAATCACTTTTTTCCCACAATGAATGCCTGGCAAAAAATAGTTAATTGTGATGCAAGCCGTTCTGAAACCAATCGGCAAATTACTAAAAATGCTTAACGCGCCGACAAAATCACTTTTGTTCCACAATGAATGCCTGGCAAAAAATAGTTAATTTCAATGCAAGCCGTTCTGAAACCAATCGGCAAATTACTCAAAATGCTTAACTCGCCGAGAAAATCACTTTTGTTCCACAATGAATGTCTGGCAAAAAATACTAAATTTCAATGGGAGCCGTTCTGAAACCAATCGGCAAATTACTCAAAATGCTTAACGCGGCGAGGAAATCACTTTTGTTCCACAATGAATGTCTGGCAAAAGATACTAAAATTCAATGCAAGGTGTTCTGAAACCAATCGGCAAATTACTCAAAATGCTGAACGCCACGAGAAAATCACTTTTTTCCCACAATGAATGTCTGGCAAAAAATAGTTAATTTTGATGCAAGACGTTCTGAAACCGATCGGCAAATTACTCAAAATGCATAACGCGCCGAGAAAGTCACTTTTATCCCACAATGAATGCCCGGCAAAAAATAGTTAATTTTGATGCAAGCCGTTCTGAAACCAATCGGCAAATTACTCAAAATGCTTAACGCGCCGAGAAAATCACTTTTTTCCCACAATGAATGCCTGGCAAAAAATAGTAAATTTCAATGCGAGCCGTTCTGAAACCAATCGGCAAATTACTCAAAATGCTTAACGCGCCGAGAAAATCACTTTTGTTCCACAATGAATGTCTGGCAAAAAATAGTAAATTTCAATGCAAGCCGTTCTGAAACCGATCGGCAAATTACTCCAAATGCTTAACTCGCCGAGAAAATCACTTTTGTTCCACAATGAATGTCTGGCAAAAAATAGTTAATTCTGGTGCAAGCCGTTCTGAAACCAATCGGCAAATTACTCAAAATGCTTAACTCGCCGAGAAAATCACTTGTATTCCACAATGAATGTCTGGCAAAAAATAGTAAATTTCAATGCCAGCCGTTCTGGAACCAATCGGCAAATTACTCAAAATGCTTAACGCGCCGAGAAAATCACTTTTGTTCCACAACGAATGCCTGGCACAAAATAGTTAGTTTCAATGCAAGCCGCTCTGAAAGCAATCGGCAAATTACTCAAAATGCTTAACTCGCCGAGAAAATCACTTTTGTTCCACAATGAATGTCTGGCAAAAAGTAGTTCATTTTGATGCAGGCCGTTCTGAAACCAATCGGCAAATTACTCAAAATGCTTAACTCGCCGAGAAAATCACTTTTGTTCCACAATGAATGCCTGGCAAAAAATAGTTAATTGAGGTGCAAGCCGCTCTGAAACCAATCGGCAAATTACTCAAAATGCTTAACTCGCCGAGAAAATCACTTTTGTTCCACAATGAATGTCTGGCAAAAAATAGTTAATTGTGGTGCAAGCCGTTCTTAAACCAATCGGCAAATTACTCAAAATGCTTAACTCGCCGAGAAAATCACTTTTGTTCCACAATGAATGTCTGGCAAGAAATTGTTAATTTCAATGCAAGCCGCTCTGAAACCAATCGGCAAGTTGCTCAAAATGCTTAGCTCGCCGAGAAAATCACTTTTGTTCCACAATGAATGTTTGGCAAAAAATAGTAAATTTCAATGCAAGCCGTTCTGAAACCAATCGGCAAATTACTCAAAATGCTGAACGCGCCGAGAAAATCACTTTTTTCCCACAATGAATGTCTGGCAAAAAATAGTAAATTTTGATGCAAGACGTTCTGAAACCAATCGTCAATTTACTCAAAATGCTTAACTCGCCGAGAAAATCACGTTTTTCCACAATAAATGTCTGGCAAAAAATAGTTAATTTCAAGGCAAGCCGTTCGGAAACCAATCGACAAATTACTCAAAATGCTTAACGCGCCGAGAAAATCACTTTTGTTCCACAATGAATGCCTGGCACAAAATAGTTAGTTTCAATTCAAGCCGTTCTGAAAGCAATCGGCAAATTACTCAAAACGCTTAACTCGCCGAGAAAATCACTTTTATTCCACAATGAATGTCTGGCAAAAAGTAGTTCATTTTGATGCAAGCCGTTCTGAAACCAATCGGCAAATTACAAAAAATGCTTAACTCGCCGAGAAAATCACTTTTGTTCCACAATGAATGTCTGGCAAAAAATAGTAAATTTCAATGCAAGCAGTTCTGAAACCAATCGGCAAATTACTCAAAATGCTGAACTCGCCGAGAAAATCACTTTTGTTCCACAATGAATGCCTGGCAAAAAATAGTTAATTGTGATGTAAGCCGTTCTGAAACCAATCGGCAAATTACTCAAAATGCTTAACTCGCCGAGAAAATCACTTTTGTTCCACAATGAATGTCTGGCAAAAAATAGTAAATTTCAATGCAAGCCGTTCTGAAACCGATCGGCAAATTACACAAAATGCTTAACTCGTCGAGAAAATCACTTTTGTTCCACAATGAATGTCTGGCAAAAAATAGTAAATTTCAATGCGAGCCGTTCTGAAACCAATCGGCAAATTACTCAAAATGCTTAACGCGCCGAGAACATCACTTTTGTTCCACAATGAATGTCTGGCAAAAAATAGTAAATTTCAATGCAAGCCGTTCTGAAACCGATCGGCAAATTACACTAAATGCTTAACTCGTCGAGAAAATCACTTTTGTTCCACAATGAATGTCTGGCAAAAAATAGTTTATTTCAAAGCAAGCCGGTCTGAAACTAATCGGCAAATTGCTCAAAATGCTTAACTCGCCGAGAAAATCACTTTATTTCCACAATGAATGTCTGGCAAAAAATAGTAAATTTCAATGCGAGCCGTTCTGAAACCAATCGGCAAATTACCCAAAATGCTTAACGCGCCGAGAAAATCACTTTTCTTCCACAATGAATGTCTGGCAAAAAATAGTAAATTTCAATGCAAGCCGTTCTGAAACCGATCGGCAAATTACTCAAAATGCTTAACGCGCCGAGAAAATCACTTTTTTCCCACAATGAATGCCTGGCAAAAAATAGTTAATTGTGATGCAAGCCGTTCTGAAACCAATCGGCAAATTACTCAAAATGCTTAACGCGCCGAGAAAATCACTTTTTTTCCCACATTGAATGCCTGGCAAAAGAAAGTTAATTGTGATGCAAGCCGTTCTGAAACCAATCGGCAAATCACTCAAAATGCTTAACTCGCCGAGAAAATCACTTTTGTTCCACAACGAATGCCTGGCAAAAAATAGTTAATTTCAATGCAAGCCGTTCTGAAACCAATCGGCAAATTACTCAAAATGCTTAACTCGCCGAGAAAATCACTTTTGTTCCACAATGAATGCCTGGCAAAAAATAGTTAATTGAGGTGCAAGCCGCTCTGAAACCAATCGGCAAATTACTCAAAATGCTGAACTCGCCGAGAAAATCACTTTTGTTCCACAATGAATGTCTGGCAAAAAATAGTAAATTTCAATGGGAGCCGTTCTGAAACCAATCGGCAAATTACTCAAAATGCTTAACGCGGCGAGGAAATCACTTTTGTTCCACAATAAATGCCTGGCACAAAATAGTTAATTTCAATGCAAGCCGTTCTGAAAGCAATCGGCAAATTACTCAAAATGCTTAACGCGCCGAGAAAGTCACTTTTATCCCACAATGAATGCCCGGCAAAAAATAGTTAATTTTGATGCAAGACGTTCTGAAACCAATCGGCAAATTACTCAAAATGCTTAACGCGCCGAGAAAATCACTTTTTTTCCACAATGAATGCCTGGCAAAAATAGTAAATTTCAATGCAAGCCGTTCTGAAAGCAATCGGCAAATTACTCAAAATGCTTAACACGCCGAGAAAATCACTTTTGTTCCACAATGAATGTCTGGAAAAAATAGTTAATTTCAATGCAAGCCGTTCTGAAACCAATCGGCAAATTACTCAAAATGCTTAACTCGTCGAGAAAATCACTTTTGTTCCACAATGAATGTCTGGCAAAAAGTAGTTCATTTTGATGCAGGCCGTTCTGAAACCAATCGGCAAATTACTCAAAATGCTTAACTCGCCGAGAAAATCACTTTTGTTCCACAATGAATGCCTGGCAAAAAATAGTTAATTGAGGTGCAAGCCGCTCTGAAACCAATCGGCAAATTACTCAAAATGCTTAACTCGCCGAGAAAATCACTTTTGTTCCACAATGAATGTCTGGCAAAAAATAGTTAATTGTGGTGCAAGCCGTTCTTAAACCAATCGGCAAATTACTCAAAATGCTTAACTCGCCGAGAAAATCACTTTTGTTCCACAATGAATGTCTGGCAAGAAATAGTAAATTTCAATGCAAGCCGTTCTGAAACCGATCGGCAAATTACTCAAAATGCTTAACGCGCCGAGAAAATCACTTTTTTCCCACAATGAATGCCTGGCAAAAAATAGTTAATTGTGATGCAAGCCGTTCTGAAACCAATCGGCAAATTACTCAAAATGCTTAACGCGCCGAGAAAATCACTTTTTTTCCCACATTGAATGCCTGGCAAAAGAAAGTTAATTGTGATGCAAGCCGTTCTGAAACCAATCGGCAAATTACTCAAAATGCTTAACTCGCCGAGAAAATCACTTTTGTTCCACAACGAATGCCTGGCAAAAAATAGTTAATTTCAATGCAAGCCGTTCTGAAACCAATCGGCAAATTACTCAAAATGCTTAACTCGCCGAGAAAATCACTTTTGTTCCACAATGAATGCCTGGCAAAAAATAGTTAATTGAGGTGCAAGCCGCTCTGAAACCAATCGGCAAATTACTCAAAATGCTGAACTCGCCGAGAAAATCACTTTTGTTCCACAATGAATGTCTGGCAAAAAATAGTAAATTTCAATGGGAGCCGTTCTGAAACCAATCGGCAAATTACTCAAAATGCTTAACGCGGCGAGGAAATCACTTTTGTTCCACAATAAATGCCTGGCACAAAATAGTTAATTTCAATGCAAGCCGTTCTGAAAGCAATCGGCAAATTACTCAAAATGCTTAACACGCCGAGAAAATCACTTTTGTTCCACAATGAATGTCTGGAAAAAATAGTTAATTTCAATGCAAGCCGTTCTGAAACCAATCGGCAAATTACTCAAAATGCTTAACTCGTCGAGAAAATCACTTTTGTTCCACAATGAATGTCTGGCAAAAAGTAGTTCATTTTGATGCAGGCCGTTCTGAAACCAATCGGCAAATTACTCAAAATGCTTAACTCGCCGAGAAAATCACTTTTGTTCCACAATGAATGCCTGGCAAAAAATAGTTAATTGAGGTGCAAGCCGCTCTGAAACCAATCGGCAAATTACTCAAAATGCTTAACTCGCCGAGAAAATCACTTTTGTTCCACAATGAATGTCTGGCAAAAAATAGTTAATTGTGGTGCAAGCCGTTCTTAAACCAATCGGCAAATTACTCAAAATGCTTAACTCGCCGAGAAAATCACTTTTGTTCCACAATGAATGTCTGGCAAGAAATTGTTAATTTCAATGCAAGCCGCTCTGAAACCAATCGGCAAGTTGCTCAAAATGCTTAGCTCGCCGAGAAAATCACTTTTGTTCCACAATGAATGTTTGGCAAAAAATAGTAAATTTCAATGCAAGCCGTTCTGAAACCAATCGGCAAATTACTCAAAATGCTGAACGCGCCGAGAAAATCACTTTTTTCCCACAATGAATGTCTGGCAAAAAATAGTTAATTTTGATGCAAGACGTTCTGAAACCAATCGTCAATTTACTCAAAATGCTTAACTCGCCGAGAAAATCACGTTTTTCCACAATAAATGTCTGGCAAAAAATAGTTAATTTCAAGGCAAGCCGTTCGGAAACCAATCGACAAATTACTCAAAATGCTTAACGCGCCGAGAAAATCACTTTTGTTCCACAATGAATGCCTGGCACAAAATAGTTAGTTTCAATTCAAGCCGTTCTGAAAGCAATCGGCAAATTACTCAAAACGCTTAACTCGCCGAGAAAATCACTTTTATTCCACAATGAATGTCTGGCAAAAAGTAGTTCATTTTGATGCAAGCCGTTCTGAAACCAATCGGCAAATTACAAAAAATGCTTAACTCGCCGAGAAAATCACTTTTGTTCCACAATGAATGTCTGGCAAAAAATAGTAAATTTCAATGCAAGCAGTTCTGAAACCAATCGGCAAATTACTCAAAATGCTGAACTCGCCGAGAAAATCACTTTTGTTCCACAATGAATGCCTGGCAAAAAATAGTTAATTGTGATGTAAGCCGTTCTGAAACCAATCGGCAAATTACTCAAAATGCTTAACGCGCCGAGAAAGTCACTTTTATCCCACAATGAATGCCCGGCAAAAAATAGTTAATTTTGATGCAAGACGTTCTGAAACCAATCGGCAAATTACTCAAAATGCTTAACGCGCCGAGAAAATCACTTTTTTTCCACAATGAATGCCTGGCAAAAATAGTAAATTTCAATGCAAGCCATTCTGAAAGCAATCGGCAAATTACTCAAAATGCTTAACACGCCGAGAAAATCACTTTTGTTTCACAATGAATTTCTGGCAAAAAATAGTTAATTTTGATGCAAGACGTTCTGAAACCAATCGGCAATTTACTCAAAATGCTTAACACGGCGAGGAAATCACTTTTGTTCCACAATGAATGCCTGGCACAAAATAGTTAATTTCAATGCAAGCCGTTCTGAAAGCAATCGGCAAATTACTCAAAATGCTTAACGCGCCGAGAAAATCACTTTTGTTCCACAATGAATGTCTGGAAAAAATAGTTAATTTCAATGCAAGCCGTTCTGAAACCAATCGGCAAATTACTCAAAATGCTTAACTCGTCGAGAAAATCACTTTTGTTCCACAATGAATGTCTGGCAAAAAATAGTAAATTTCAATGCCAGCCGTTCTGGAACCAATCGGCAAATTACTCAAAATGCTTAACCCGCCGAGAAAATCACTTTTGTTCCACAACGAATGCCTGGCACAAAATAGTTAGTTTCAATGCAAGCCGTTCTGAAAGCAATCGGCAAATTACTCAAAATGCTTAACTCGCCGAGAAAATCACTTTTGTTCCACAATGAATGTCTGGCAAAAAGTAGTTCATTTTGATGCAGGCCGTTCTGAAACCAATCGGCAAATTACTCAAAATGCTTAACTCGCCGAGAAAATCACTTTTGTTCCACAATGAATGCCTCGCAAAAAATAGTTAATTGTGGTGCAAGTCGTTCTGAAACCAATCGGCAAATTACTCAAAATGCTTAACTCGCCGAGAAAATCACTTTTGTTCCACAATGAATGTCTGGCAAAAAATAGTTAATTGTGGTGCAAGCCGTTCTGAAACCAATCGGCAAATTACTCAAAATGCTTAACTCGCCGAGAAAATCACTTTTGTTCCACAATGAATGTCTGGCAAGAAATTGTTAATTTCAATGCAAGCCGCTCTTAAACCAATCGGCAAATTGCTCAAAATGCTTAGCTCGCCGAGAAAATCACTTGTGTTCCACAATGAATGTCTGGCAAAAAATAGTAAATTTCAATGCAAGCCGTTCTGAAACCAATCGGCAAATTACTCAAAATGCTGAACGCGCCGAGAAAATCACTTTTTTCCCACAATGAATGTCTGGCAAAAAATGTAAATTTCAATGCAAGCCGTTCTGAAACCAATCGGCAAATTGCTCAAAATGCTTAACTCTCCGAGAAAATCTCTTTTGTTCCACAATGAATGTCTGGCAAAATATAGTTAATTTCAATGCAAGCCGTTCTGAAACCAATCGGCAAAATACTCAAAATGCTTAACGCGCCGAGAAAATCACTTTTTTCCCACAATGAATGCCTCGCAAGAAGTAGTTAATTGTGATGCAAGACATTCTGAAAGCAATCGGCAAATTACTCAAAATGCTTAACTCGCCGAGAAAATCACTTTTGTTCCACAATGAATGTCTGGAAAAAATAGTTAATTTCAATGCAAGCCGTTCGGAAACCAATCGGCAAATTACTCAAAATGCTTAACGCGCCGAAAAAATCACTTTTGTTCCACAATGAATGCCTGGCACAAAATAGTTAGTTTCAATGCAAGCCGTTCTGAAAGCAATCGGCAAATTACTCAAAACGCTTAACTCGCCGAGAAAATCACTTTTATTCCACAATGAATGTCTGGCATAAAGTAGTTCATTTTGATGCAAGCCGTTCTGAAACCAATCGGCAAATTACAAAAAATGCTTAACTCGCCGAGAAAATCACTTTTGTTCCACAATGAATGTCTGGCAAAAAATAGTAAATTTCAATGCAAGCAGTTCTGAAACCAATCGGCAAATTACTCAAAATGCTGAACTCGCCGAGAAAATCACTTTTGTTCCACAATGAATGCCTGGCAAAAAATAGTTAATTGTGATGCAAGCCGTTCTGAAACCAATCGGCAAATTACTCAAAATGCTTAACTCGCCGAGAAAATCACTTTTGTTCCACAATGAATGTCTGGCAAAAAATAGTAAATTTCAATGCAAGCCGTTCTGAAACCGATCGGCAAATTACACAAAATGCTTAACTCGTCGAGAAAATCACTTTTGTTCCACAATGAATGTCTGGCAAAAAATTGTAAATTTCAATGCGAGCCGTTCTGAAACCAATCGGCAAATTACTCAAAATGCTTAACGCGCCGAGAACATCACTTTTGTTCCACAATGAATGCCTGGCACAAAATAGTTAATTTCAATGCAAGCCGTTCTGAAAGCAATCGGCAAATCACTCAAAATGCTCAACTCGCCGAGAAAATCACTTTTGTTCCACAATGAATGTCTGGCAAAAATTAGTTCATTTTGATGCAAGCCGTTCTGAAACCAATCGGCAAATTACTCAAAATGCTTAACTCGCCAAAAAATCACTTTTGTTCCACAATGAATGTCTGGCAAAAAATAGTTTATTTCAAAGCAAGCCGTTCTGAAACCAATCGGCAAATTACTCAAAATGCTTAACTCGCCGAGAAAATGACTTTTGTTCCACAATGAATGTCTGGCAAAAAATAGTAAATTTCAATGCGAGCCGTTCTGAAACCAATCGGCAAATTACTCAAAATGCTTAACGCGCCGAGAAAATCACTTTTCTTCCACAATGAATGTCTGGCACAAAATAGTAAATTTTAATGCAAGCCGTTCTGAAACCGATCGGCAAATTACTCAAAATGCTTAACGCGCCGACAAAATCACTTTTGTTCCACAATGAATGCCTGGCAAAAAATAGTTAATTTCAATGCAAGCCGTTCTGAAACCAATCGGCAAATTACTCAAAATGCTTAACTCGCCGAGAAAATCACTTTTGTTCCACAATGAATGTCTGGCAAAAAATACTAAATTTCAATGGGAGCCGTTCTGAAACCAATCGGCAAATTACTCAAAATGCTTAACGCGGCGAGGAAATCACTTTTGTTCCACAATGAATGTCTGGCAAAAGATACTAAATTTCAATGCAAGGTGTTCTGAAACCAATCGGCAAATTACTCAAAATGCTGAACGCGCCGAGAAAATCACTTTCTTCCCACAATGAATGTCTGGCAAAAAATAGTAAATTTTGATGCAAGACGTTCTGAAACCGATCGGCAAATTACTCAAAATGCATAACGCGCCGAGAAAGTCACTTTTATCCCACAATGAATGCCCGGCAAAAAATAGTTAATTTTGATGCAAGCCGTTCTGAAACCAATCGGCAAATTACTCAAAATGCTTAACGCGCCGAGAAAATCACTTTTTTCCCACAATGAATGCCTGGCAAAAAATAGTAAATTTCAATGCGAGCCGTTCTGAAACCAATCGGCAAATTACTCAAAATGCTTAACGCGCCGAGAAAATCACTTTTGTTCCGCAATGAATGTCTGGCAAAAAATAGTAAATTTCAATGCAAGCCGTTCTGAAACCGATCGGCAAATTACTCCAAATGCTTAACTCGCCGAGAAAATCACTTTTGTTCCACAATGAATGTCTGGCAAAAAATAGTTAATTCTGGTGCAAGCCGTTCTGAGACCAATCGGCAAATTACTCAAAATGCTTAACTCGCCGAGAATATCACTTGTGTTCCACAATGAATGTCTGGCAAAAAATAGTAAATTTCAATGCCAGCCGTTCTGGAACCAATCGGCAAATTACTCAAAATGCTTAACGCGCCGAGAAAATCACTTTTGTTCCACAACGAATGCCTGGCACAAAATAGTTAGTTTCAATGCAAGCCGCTCTGAAAGCAATCGGCAAATTACTCAAAATGCTTAACTCGCCGAGAAAATCACTTTTGTTCCACAATGAATGTCTGGCAAAAAGTAGTTCATTTTGATGCAGGCCGTTCTGAAACCAATCGGCAAATTACTCAAAATGCTTAACTCGCCGAGAAAATCACTTTTGTTCCACAATGAATGTCTGGCAAAAAATAGTAGATTTCAATGCAAGCAGTTCTGAAACCGATCGGCAAATTACTCAAAATGCTGAACTCGCCGAGAAAATCACTTTTGTTCCACAATGAATGCCTGGCAAAAAATAGTTAATTGTGGTGCAAGCCGTTCTGAAACCAATCGGCAAATTACTCAAAATGCTTAACTCGCCGAGAAAATCACTTTTGTTCCACAATGAATGTCTGGAAAAATAGTTAATTTCAATGCAAGCCGTTCTGAAACCAATCGGCAAATTACTCAAAATGCTTAACTCGTCGAGAAAATCACTTTTGTTCCACAATGAATGTCTGGCAAAAAATAGTAAATTTCAATGCCAGCCGTTCTGGAACCAATCGGCAAATTACTCAAAATGCTTAACGCGCCGAGAAAATCTCTTTTGTTCCACAACGAATGCCTGGCACAAAATAGTTAGTTTCAATGCAAGCCGCTCTGAAAGCAATCGGCAAATTACTCAAAATGCTTAACTCGCCGAGAAAATCACTTTTGTTCCACAATGAATGTCTGGCAAAAAGTAGTTCATTTTGATGCAGGCCGTTCTGAAACCAATCGGCAAATTACTCAAAATGCTTAACTCGCCGAGAAAATCACTTTTGTTCCACAATGAATGTCTTGCAAAAAATAGTAGATTTCAATGCCAGCAGTTCTGAAACCAATCGGCAAATTACTCAAAATGCTGAACTCGCCGAGAAAATCACTTTTGTTCCACAATGAATGCCTGGCAAAAAATAGTTAATTGTGGTGCAAGCCGTTCTGAAACCAATCGGCAAATTACTCAAAATGCTTAACTCGCCGAGAAAATCACTTTTGTTCCACAATGAATGTCTGGCAAAAAATAGTTTATTTCAAAGCAAGCCGTTCTGAAACCAATCGGCAAATTACTCAAAATGCTTAACTCGCCGAGAAAATCACTTTTGTTCCACAATGAATGTCTGGCAAAAAATAGTAAATTTCAATGCGAGCCGTTCAGAAACCAATCGGCAAATTACTCAAAATGCTTAACGCGCCGAGAAAATCACTTTTGTTCCACAATGAATGTCTGGCAAAAAATAGTAAATTTCAATGCGAGCCGTTCAGAAACCAATCGGCAAATTACTCAAAATGCTTAACTCGCCGAGAAAATCACTTTTGTTCCACAATGACTGCCTGGCAAAAAATAATTAATTTCAATGCAAGCCGTTCTGAAACCAATCGGCAAATTACTCAAAATGCTTAACTCGCCGAGAAAATCACTTTTGTTCCACAATGAATGTCTGGCGAAAAATACTAAATTTCAATGGGAGCCGTTCTGAAACCAATCGGGAAATTACTCAAAATGCTTAACGCGGCGAGGAAATCACTTTTGTTCCACAATGAATGCCTGGCACAAATTAGTTAATTTCAATGCAAGCCGTTCTGAAAGCAATCGGCAAATTACTCAAAATGCTTAACTAGCCGAGAAAATCACTTTTGTTCCACAATGAATGTCCGGTAAAAAATAGTAAATTTCAATGCAAGCCGTTCTGAAACCGATCGGCAAATTACTCAAAATGCATAACGCGCCGAGAAAGTCACTTTTATCCCACAATGAATGCCCGGCAAAAAATAGTTAATTTTGATGCAAGCCGTTCTGAAACCAATCGGCAAATTACTCAAAATGCTTAACGCGCCGAGAAAATCACTTTTTTCCCACAATGAATGCCTGGCAAAAAATAGTTAATTGTGATGCAAGCCGTTCTGAAACCAATCGGCAAATTACTCAAAATGCTTAACTCTGCGAGAAAATCTCTTTTGTTCCACAATGAATGTCTGGCAAAATATAGTTAATTTCAATGCAAGCCGTTCTGAAACCAATCGGCAAATTACTCAAAATGCTTAACTCGCCGAGAAAATCACTTTTGTTCCACAATGAATGTCTGGAAAAAATAGTTAATTTCAATGCAAGCCGTTCGGAAACCAATCGGCAAATTACACAAAATGCTTAAAGCGCCGAGAAAATCACTTTTGTTCCACAATGAATGCCTGGCACAAAATAGTTAGTTTCAATGCAAGCCGTTCTGAAACCAATCGGCAAATTACTCAAAATGCTTAACGCGCCGAGAAAATCACTTTTTTCCCACAATGAATGCCTGGCAAAAAATAGTAAATTTCAATGCAAGCCGTTCTGAAAGCAACCGGCAAATTACTCAAAATGCTTAACACGCCGAGAAAATCACTTCTGTTTCACAATGAATTTCTCGCAAAAAATAGTTAATTGTGATGCAAGCCGTTCTGAAACCAATCGGCAAATTACTCAAAATGCTTAACTCGCCGAGAAAATCACTTTTGTTTCACAATGAATTTCTGGCAAAAAATAGTTAATTGTGATGCAAGCCGTTCTGAAACCAATCGGCAAATTACTCAAAATGCTTAACTCTGCGAGAAAATCTCTTTTGTTCCACAATGAATGTCTGGCAAAATATAGTTAATTTCAATGCAAGCCGTTCTGAAACCAATCGGCAAATTACACAAAATGCTTAACGCGCCGAGAAAATCACTTTTGTTCCACAATGAATGCCTGGCACAAAATAGTTAGTTTCAATGCAAGCCGTTCTGAAAGCAATCGTCAAATTACTCAAAATGCTTAACTCGCCGAGAAAATCACTTTTGTTCCACAATGAATGTCGGCAAAAAGTATTTCATTTTGATGCAAGCCGTTCTGAAACCAATCGGCAAATTACAAAAAATGCTTAACTCGCCGAGAAAATCACTTTTGTTCCACAATGAATGTCTGGCAAAAAATAGTAAATTTCAATGCAAGCAGTTCTGAAACCAATCGGCAAATTACTCAAAATGCTGAACTCGCCGAGAAAATCACTTTTGTTCCACAATGAATGCCTGGCAAAAAATAGTTAATTGTGATGCAAGCCGTTCTGAAACCAATCGGCAAATTACTCAAAATGCTTAACTCGCCGAGAAAATCACTTTTGTTCCACAATGAATGTCTGGCAAAAAATAGTAAATTTCAATGCAAGCCGTTCTGAAACCGATCGGCAAATTACACAAAATGCTTAACTCGTCGAGAAAATCACTTTTGTTCCACAATGAATGTCTGGCAAAAAATAGTAAATTTCAATGCGAGGCGTTCTGAAACCAATCGGCAATTTACTCAAAATGCTTAATGCGCCGAGAACATCACTTTTGTTCCACAATGAATGCCTGGCACAAAATAGTTAATTTCAATGCAAGCCGTTCTGAAAGCAATCGGCAAATCACTCAAAATGCTGAAGTCGCCGAGAAAATCACTTTTGTTCCACAATGAATGTCTGGCAAAAAGTAGTTCTTTTTGATGCAAGCCGTTCTGAAACCAATCGGCAAATTACTCAAAATGCTTAACTCGCCACAAAATCACTTTTGTTCCACAATGAATGTCTGGCAAAAAATAGTTTATTTCAAAGCAAGCCGTTCTGAAACCAATCGGCAAATTACTCAAAATGCTTAACTCGCCGAGAAAATCACTTTTGTTCCACAATGAATGCCTGGCAAAAAATAGTTAATTGTGATGCAAGCCGTTCTGAAACCAATCGGCAAATTACTCAAAATGCTTAACTCGCCGAGAAAATCACTTTTGTTCCACAATGAATGTCTGGCAAAAAATAGTAAATTTCAATGCAAGCCGTTCTGAAACCGATCGGCAAATTACACAAAATGCTTAACTCGTCGAGAAAATCACTTTTGTTCCACAATGAATGTCTGGCAAAAAATAGTAAATTTCAATGCGAGGCGTTCTGAAACCAATCGGCAATTTACTCAAAATGCTTAATGCGCCGAGAACATCACTTTTGTTCCACAATGAATGCCTGGCACAAAATAGTTAATTTCAATGCAAGCCGTTCTGAAAGCAATCGGCAAATCACTCAAAATGCTGAACTCGCCGAGAAAATCACTTTTGTTCCACAATGAATGTCTGGCAAAAAGTAGTTCATTTTGATGCAAGCCGTTCTGAAACCAATCGGCAAATTACTCAAAATGCTTAACTCGCCAAAAAATCACTTTTGTTCCACAATGAATGTCTGGCAAAAAATAGTTTATTTCAAAGCAAGCCGTTCTGAAACCAATCGGCAAATTACTCAAAATGCTTAACTCGCCGAGAAAATCACTTTTGTTCCACAATGAATGCCTGGCAAAAAATAGTTAATTTCAATGGGAGCCGTTCTGAAACCAATCGGCAAATTACTCAAAATGCTTAACGCGGCGAGGAAATCACTTTTGTTCCACAATGAATGCCTGGCACAAATTAGTTAATTTCAATGCAAGCCGTTCTGAAACCAATCGGCAAATTACTCAAAATGCTTAACTCGACGAGAAAATCACTTTTGTTCCACAATGAATGTCTGGAAAAAATAGTTAATTTCAATGCAAGCCGTTCTGAAACCAATCGGCAAATTACTCAAAATGCTTAACTCGTCGAGAAAATCACTTTTGTTCCACAATGAATGTCTGGCACAAAATAGTTAGTTTCAATGCAAGCCGTTCTGAAAGCAATCGGCAAATTACTCAAAATGCTTAACTCGCCGAGAAAATCACTTTTGTTCCACAATGAATGTCTGGCAAAAAGTAGTTCATTTTGATGCAAGCCGTTCTGAAACCAATCGGCAAATTACAAAAAATGCTTAACTCGCCGAGAAAATCACTTTTGTTCCACAATGAATGTCTGGCAAAAAATAGTAAATTTCAATGCAAGCAGTTCTGAAACCAATCGGCAAATTACTCAAAATGCTGAACTCGCCGAGAAAATCACTTTTGTTCCACAATGAATGCCTGGCAAAAAATAGTTAATTGTGATGCAAGCCGTTCTGAAACCAATCGGCAAATTACTCAAAATGCTTAACGCGCCGAGAAAATCACTTTTGTTCCACAATGAATGTCTGGCAAAAAATAGTAAATTTCAATGCGAGCCGTTCAGAAACCAATCGGCAAATTACTCAAAATGCTTAACTCGCCGAGAAAATCACTTTTGTTCCACAATGACTGCCTGGCAAAAAATAATTAATTTCAATGCAAGCCGTTCTGAAACCAATCGGCAAATTACTCAAAATGCTTAACTCGCCGAGAAAATCACTTTTGTTCCACAATGAATGTCTGGCGAAAAATACTAAATTTCAATGGGAGCCGTTCTGAAACCAATCGGGAAATTACTCAAAATGCTTAACGCGGCGAGGAAATCACTTTTGTTCCACAATGAATGCCTGGCACAAATTAGTTAATTTCAATGCAAGCCGTTCTGAAAGCAATCGGCAAATTACTCAAAATGCTTAACTAGCCGAGAAAATCACTTTTGTTCCACAATGAATGTCCGGTAAAAAATAGTAAATTTCAATGCAAGCCGTTCTGAAACCGATCGGCAAATTACTCAAAATGCATAACGCGCCGAGAAAGTCACTTTTATCCCACAATGAATGCCCGGCAAAAAATAGTTAATTTTGATGCAAGCCGTTCTGAAACCAATCGGCAAATTACTCAAAATGCTTAACGCGCCGAGAAAATCACTTTTTTCCCACAATGAATGCCTGGCAAAAAATAGTTAATTGTGATGCAAGCCGTTCTGAAACCAATCGGCAAATTACTCAAAATGCTTAACTCTGCGAGAAAATCTCTTTTGTTCCACAATGAATGTCTGGCAAAATATAGTTAATTTCAATGCAAGCCGTTCTGAAACCAATCGGCAAATTACTCAAAATGCTTAACTCGCCGAGAAAATCACTTTTGTTCCACAATGAATGTCTGGAAAAAATAGTTAATTTCAATGCAAGCCGTTCGGAAACCAATCGGCAAATTACACAAAATGCTTAACGCGCCGAGAAAATCACTTTTGTTCCACAATGAATGCCTGGCACAAAATAGTTAGTTTCAATGCAAGCCGTTCTGAAACCAATCGGCAAATTACTCAAAATGCTTAACGCGCCGAGAAAATCACTTTTTTCCCACAATGAATGCCTGGCAAAAAATAGTAAATTTCAATGCAAGCCGTTCTGAAAGCAACCGGCAAATTACTCAAAATGCTTAACACGCCGAGAAAATCACTTCTGTTTCACAATGAATTTCTCGCAAAAAATAGTTAATTGTGATGCAAGCCGTTCTGAAACCAATCGGCAAATTACTCAAAATGCTTAACTCGCCGAGAAAATCACTTTTGTTTCACAATGAATTTCTGGCAAAAAATAGTTAATTGTGATGCAAGCCGTTCTGAAACCAATCGGCAAATTACTCAAAATGCTTAACTCTGCGAGAAAATCTCTTTTGTTCCACAATGAATGTCTGGCAAAATATAGTTAATTTCAATGCAAGCCGTTCTGAAACCAATCGGCAAATTACACAAAATGCTTAACGCGCCGAGAAAATCACTTTTGTTCCACAATGAATGCCTGGCACAAAATAGTTAGTTTCAATGCAAGCCGTTCTGAAAGCAATCGTCAAATTACTCAAAATGCTTAACTCGCCGAGAAAATCACTTTTGTTCCACAATGAATGTCGGCAAAAAGTATTTCATTTTGATGCAAGCCGTTCTGAAACCAATCGGCAAATTACAAAAAATGCTTAACTCGCCGAGAAAATCACTTTTGTTCCACAATGAATGTCTGGCAAAAAATAGTAAATTTCAATGCAAGCAGTTCTGAAACCAATCGGCAAATTACTCAAAATGCTGAACTCGCCGAGAAAATCACTTTTGTTCCACAATGAATGCCTGGCAAAAAATAGTTAATTGTGATGCAAGCCGTTCTGAAACCAATCGGCAAATTACTCAAAATGCTTAACTCGCCGAGAAAATCACTTTTGTTCCACAATGAATGTCTGGCAAAAAATAGTAAATTTCAATGCAAGCCGTTCTGAAACCGATCGGCAAATTACACAAAATGCTTAACTCGTCGAGAAAATCACTTTTGTTCCACAATGAATGTCTGGCAAAAAATAGTAAATTTCAATGCGAGGCGTTCTGAAACCAATCGGCAATTTACTCAAAATGCTTAATGCGCCGAGAACATCACTTTTGTTCCACAATGAATGCCTGGCACAAAATAGTTAATTTCAATGCAAGCCGTTCTGAAAGCAATCGGCAAATCACTCAAAATGCTGAACTCGCCGAGAAAATCACTTTTGTTCCACAATGAATGTCTGGCAAAAAGTAGTTCTTTTTGATGCAAGCCGTTCTGAAACCAATCGGCAAATTACTCAAAATGCTTAACTCGCCAAAAAATCACTTTTGTTCCACAATGAATGTCTGGCAAAAAATAGTTTATTTCAAAGCAAGCCGTTCTGAAACCAATCGGCAAATTACTCAAAATGCTTAACTCGCCGAGAAAATCACTTTTGTTCCACAATGAATGCCTGGCAAAAAATAGTTAATTGTGATGCAAGCCGTTCTGAAACCAATCGGCAAATTACTCAAAATGCTTAACTCGCCGAGAAAATCACTTTTGTTCCACAATGAATGTCTGGCAAAAAATAGTAAATTTCAATGCAAGCCGTTCTGAAACCGATCGGCAAATTACACAAAATGCTTAACTCGTCGAGAAAATCACTTTTGTTCCACAATGAATGTCTGGCAAAAAATAGTAAATTTCAATGCGAGGCGTTCTGAAACCAATCGGCAATTTACTCAAAATGCTTAATGCGCCGAGAACATCACTTTTGTTCCACAATGAATGCCTGGCACAAAATAGTTAATTTCAATGCAAGCCGTTCTGAAAGCAATCGGCAAATCACTCAAAATGCTGAACTCGCCGAGAAAATCACTTTTGTTCCACAATGAATGTCTGGCAAAAAGTAGTTCATTTTGATGCAAGCCGTTCTGAAACCAATCGGCAAATTACTCAAAATGCTTAACTCGCCAAAAAATCACTTTTGTTCCACAATGAATGTCTGGCAAAAAATAGTTTATTTCAAAGCAAGCCGTTCTGAAACCAATCGGCAAATTACTCAAAATGCTTAACTCGCCGAGAAAATCACTTTTGTTCCACAATGAATGCCTGGCAAAAAATAGTTAATTTCAATGGGAGCCGTTCTGAAACCAATCGGCAAATTACTCAAAATGCTTAACGCGGCGAGGAAATCACTTTTGTTCCACAATGAATGCCTGGCACAAATTAGTTAATTTCAATGCAAGCCGTTCTGAAACCAATCGGCAAATTACTCAAAATGCTTAACGCGCCGAGAAAATCACTTTTTTCCCACAATGAATGCCTAGGAAAAAGTAGTTAATTGTGATGCAAGCCGTTCTGAAACCAATCGGCAAATTACTCAAAATGCTTAACTCGACGAGAAAATCACTTTTGTTCCACAATGAATGTCTGGAAAAAATAGTTAATTTCAATGCAAGCCGTTCTGAAACCAATCGGCAAATTACTCAAAATGCTTAACTCGTCGAGAAAATCACTTTTGTTCCACAATGAATGTCTGGCACAAAATAGTTAGTTTCAATGCAAGCCGTTCTGAAAGCAATCGGCAAATTACTCAAAATGCTTAACTCGCCGAGAAAATCACTTTTGTTCCACAATGAATGTCTGGCAAAAAGTAGTTCATTTTGATGCAAGCCGTTCTGAAACCAATCGGCAAATTACAAAAAATGCTTAACTCGCCGAGAAAATCACTTTTGTTCCACAATGAATGTCTGGCAAAAAATAGTAAATTTCAATGCAAGCAGTTCTGAAACCAATCGGCAAATTACTCAAAATGCTGAACTCGCCGAGAAAATCACTTTTGTTCCACAATGAATGCCTGGCAAAAAATAGTTAATTGTGATGCAAGCCGTTCTGAAACCAATCGGCAAATTACTCAAAATGCTTAACTCGCCGAGAAAATCACTTTTGTTCCACAATGAATGTCTGGCAAAAAATAGTAAATTTCAATGCAAGCCGTTCTGAAACCGATCGGCAAATTACACAAAATGCTTAACTCGTCGAGAAAATCACTTTTGTTCCACAATGAATGTCTGGCAAAAAATAGTAAATTTCAATGCGAGGCGTTCTGAAACCAATCGGCAATTTACTCAAAATGCTTAACGCGCCGAGAACATCACTTTTGTTCCACAATGAATGCCTGGCACAAAATAGTTAATTTCAATGCAAGCCTTTCTGAAAGCAATCGGCAAATCACTCAAAATGCTGAACTCGCCGAGAAAATCACTTTTGTTCCACAATGAATGTCTGGCAAAAAGTAGTTCATTTTGATGCAAGCCGTTCTGAAACCAATCGGCAAATTACTCAAAATGCTTAACTCGCCAAAAAATCACTTTTGTTCCACAATGAATGTCTGGCAAAAAATAGTTTATTTCAAAGCAAGCCGTTCTGAAACCAATCGGCAAATTACTCAAAATGCTTAACTCGCCGAGAAAATCACTTTTGTTCCACAATGAATGTCTGGCAAAAAATAGTAAATTTCAATGCGAGCCGTTCTGAAACCAATCGGCAAATTACTCAAAATGCTTAACGCGCCGAGAAAATCACTTTTCTTCCACAATGAATGTCTGGCAAAAAATAGTAAATTTCAATGCAAGCCGTTCTGAAACCGATCGGCAAATTACTCAAAATGCTTAACGCGCCGAGAAAATCACTTTTTTCCCACAATGAATGCCTGGCAAAAAATAGTTAATTGTGATGCAAGCCGTTCTGAAACCAATCGGCAAATTACTCAAAATGCTTAACGCGCCGAGAAAATCACTTTTTTTCCCACAATGAATGCCTGGCAAAAGAAAGTTAATTGTGATGCAAGCCGTTCTGAAACCAATCGGCAAATTACTCAAAATGCTTAACTCGCCGAGAAAATCACTTTTGTTCCACAATGAATGCCTGGCAAAAAATAGTTAATTTCAATGCAAGCCGTTCTGAAAGCAATCGGCAAATTACTCAAAATGCTTAACTAGCCGAGAAAATCACTTTTGTTCCACAATGAATGTCCGGTAAAAAATAGTAAATTTCAATGCAAGCCGTTCTGAAACCGATCGGCAAATTACTCAAAATGCATAACGCGCCGAGAAAGTCACTTTTATCCCACAATGAATGCCCGGCAAAAAATAGTTAATTTTGATGCAAGCCGTTCTGAAACCAATCGGCAAATTACTCAAAATGCTTAACGCGCCGAGAAAATCACTTTTTTCCCACAATGAATGCCTGGCAAAAAATAGTAAATTTCAATGCAAGCCGTTCTGAAAGCAACCGGCAAATTACTCAAAATGCTTAACACGCCGAGAAAATCACTTCTGTTTCACAATGAATTTCTGGCAAAAAATAGTTAATTGTGATGCAAGCCGTTCTGAAACCAATCGGCAAATTACTCAAAATGCTTAACTCGCCGAGAAAATCACTTTTGTTCCACAATGAATGTCTGGCAAAAAATTGTTAATTTCAATGCAAGCCGCTCTGAAACCAATCGGCAAATTGCACAAAATGCTTAGCTCGCCGAGAAAATCACTTTTGTTCCACAATGAATGTCTGGCAAAAGATACTAAATTTCAATGCAAGCCGTTCTGAAACCAATCGGCAAATTACTCAAAATGCTGAACGCGCCGAGAAAATCACTTTTGTTTCACAATGAATTTCTGGCAAAAAATAGTTAATTGTGATGCAAGCCGTTCTGAAACCAATCGGCAAATTACTCAAAATGCTTAACTCTGCGAGAAAATCTCTTTTGTTCCACAATGAATGTCTGGCAAAATATAGTTAATTTCAATGCAAGCCGTTCTGAAACCAATCGGCAAATTACTCAAAATGCTTAACGCGCCGAGAAAATCACTTTTTTCCCACAATGAATGCCTAGGAAAAAGTAGTTAATTGTGATGCAAGCCGTTCTGAAACCAATCGGCAAATTACTCAAAATGCTTAACTCGACGAGAAAATCACTTTTGTTCCACAATGGATGTCTGGAAAAAATAGTTAATTTCAATGCAAGCCGTTCTGAAACCAATCGGCAAATTACTCAAAATGCTTAACTCGTCGAGAAAATCACTTTTGTTCCACAATGAATGTCTGGCAAAAAATAGTAAATTTCAATGCCAGCCGTTCTGGAACCAATCGGCAAATTACTCAAAATGCTTAACGCGCCGTGAAAATCACTTTTGTTCCACAACGAATGCCTGGCACAAAATAGTTAGTTTCAATGCAAGCCGAGAAAATCACTTTTGTTCCACAATGAATGTCTGGCGAAAAATACTAAATTTCAATGGGAGCCGTTCTGAAACCAATCGGGAAATTACTCAAAATGCTTAACGCGGCGAGGAAATCACTTTTGTTCCACAATGAATGCCTGGCACAAATTAGTTAATTTCAATGCAAGCCGTTCTGAAAGCAATCGGCAAATTACTCAAAATGCTTAACGCGCCGAGAAAATCACTTTTTTCCCACAATGAATGCCTGGCAAAAAATAGTAAATTTCAATGCAAGCCGTTCTGAAAGTAACCGGCAAATTACTCAAAATGCTTAACACGCCGAGAAAATCACTTCTGTTTCACAATGAATTTCTGGCAAAAAATAGTTAATTGTGATGCAAGCCGTTCTGAAACCAATCGGCAAATTACTCAAAATGCTTAACGCGCCGAGAAAATCACTTTTTTCCCACAATGAATGCCTAGGAAAAAGTAGTTAATTGTGATGCAAGCCGTTCTGAAACCAATCGGCAAATTACTCAAAATGCTTAACTCGCCGAGAAAATCACTTTTGTTCCACAATGAATGTCTGGCAAAAAATTGTTAATTTCAATGCAAGCCGCTCTGAAACCAATCGGCAAATTGCACAAAATGCTTAGCTCGCCGAGAAAATCACTTTTGTTCCACAGTGAATGTCTGGCAAAAGATACTAAATTTCAATGCAAGCCGTTCTGAAACCAATCGGCAAATTACTCAAAATGCTTAATTCTGCGAGAAAATCTCTTTTGTTCCACAATGAATGTCTGGCAAAATATAGTTAATTTCAATGCAAGCCGTTCTGAAACCAATCGGCAAATTACTCAAAATGCTTAACGCGCCGAGAAAATCACTTTTTTCCCACAATGAATGCCTAGGAAAAAGTAGTTAATTGTGATGCAAGCCGTTCTGAAACCAATCGGCAAATTACTCAAAATGCTTAACTCGCCGAGAAAATCACTTTTGTTCCACAATGAATGTCTGGAAAAAATAGTTAATTTCAATGCAAGCCGTTCTGAAACCAATCGGCAAATTACTCAAAATGCTTAACTCGTCGAGAAAATCACTTTTGTTCCACAATGAATGTCTGGCAAAAAATAGTAAATTTCAATGCCAGCCGTTCTGGAACCAATCGGCAAATTACTCAAAATGCTTAACGCGCCGTGAAAATCACTTTTGTTCCACAACGAATGCCTGGCACAAAATAGTTAGTTTCAATGCAAGCCGTTCTGAAAGCAATCGGCAAATTACTCAAAATGCTTAACTCGCCGAGAAAATCACTTTTGTTCCACAATGAATGTCTGGCAAAAAGTAGTTCATTTTGATGCAAGCCGTTCTGAAACCAATCGGCAAATTACAAAAAATGCTTAACTCGCCGAGAAAATCACTTTTGTTCCACAATGAATGTCTGGCAAAAAATAGTAAATTTCAATGCAAGCAGTTCTGAAACCAATCGGCAAATTACTCAAAATGCTGAACTCGCCGAGAAAATCACTTTTGTTCCACAATGAATGCCTGGCAAAAAATAGTTAATTGTGATGCAAGCCGTTCTGAAACCAATCGGCAATTTACTCAAAATGCTTAACGCGCCGAGAACATCACTTTTGTTCCACAATGAATGCCTGGCACAAAATAGTTAATTTCAATGCAAGCCGTTCTGAAAGCAATCGGCAAATCACTCAAAATGCTGAACTCGCCGAGCAAATCACTTTTGTTCCTCAATGAATGTCTGGCAAAAAGTAGTTCATTTTGATGCAAGCCGTTCTGAAACCAATCGGCAAATTACTCAAAATGCTTAACTCGCCAAAAAATCACTTTTGTTCCACAATGAATGTCTGGCAAAAAATAGTTTATTTCAAAGCAAGCCGTTCTGAAACCAATCGGCAAATGACTCAAAATGCTTAACTCGCCGAGAAAATCACTTTTGTTCCACAATGAATGTCTGGCAAAAAATAGTAAATTTCAATGCGAGCCGCTCTGAAACCAATCGGCAAATTGCACAAAATGCTTAGCTCGCCGAGAAAATCACTTTTGTTCCACAGTGAATGTCTGGCAAAAGATACTAAATTTCAATGCAAGCCGTTCTGAAACCAATCGGCAAATTACTCAAAATGCTTAATTCTGCGAGAAAATCTCTTTTGTTCCACAATGAATGTCTGGCAAAATATAGTTAATTTCAATGCAAGCCGTTCTGAAACCAATCGGCAAATTACTCAAAATGCTTAACGCGCCGAGAAAATCACTTTTTTCCCACAATGAATGCCTAGGAAAAAGTAGTTAATTGTGATGCAAGCCGTTCTGAAACCAATCGGCAAATTACTCAAAATGCTTAACTCGCCGAGAAAATCACTTTTGTTCCACAATGAATGTCTGGAAAAAATAGTTAATTTCAATGCAAGCCGTTCTGAAACCAAACGGCAAATTACTCAAAATGCTTAACTCGTCGAGAAAATCACTTTTGTTCCACAATGAATGTCTGGCAAAAAATAGTAAATTTCAATGCCAGCCGTTCTGGAACCAATCGGCAAATTACTCAAAATGCTTAACGCGCCGTGAAAATCACTTTTGTTCCACAACGAATGCCTGGCACAAAATAGTTAGTTTCAATGCAAGCCGTTCTGAAAGCAATCGGCAAATTACTCAAAATGCTTAACTCGCCGAGAAAATCACTTTTGTTCCACAATGAATGTCTGGCAAAAAGTAGTTCATTTTGATGCAAGCCGTTCTGAAACCAATCGGCAAATTACAAAAAATGCTTAACTCGCCGAGAAAATCACTTTTGTTCCACAATGAATTTCTGGCAAAAAATAGTAAATTTCAATGCAAGCAGTTCTGAAACCAATCGGCAAATTACTCAAAATGCTGAACTCGCCGAGAAAATCACTTTTGTTCCACAATGAATGCCTGGCAAAAAATAGTTAATTGTGATGCAAGCCGTTCTGAAACCAATCGGCAATTTACTCAAAATGCTTAACGCGCCGAGAACATCACTTTTGTTCCACAATGAATGCCTGGCACAAAATAGTTAATTTCAATGCAAGCCGTTCTGAAAGCAATCGGCAAATCACTCAAAATGCTGAACTCGCCGAGCAAATCACTTTTGTTCCTCAATGAATGTCTGGCAAAAAGTAGTTCATTTTGATGCGAGCCGTTCTGAAACCAATCGGCAAATTACTCAAAATGCTGAACGCGCCGAGAAAATCTCTTTTCTTCCACAATGAATGTCTGGCAAAAAATAGTAAATTTCAATGCAAGCCGTTCTGAAACCAATCGGCAAATTACTCAAAATGCTTAACGCGCCGAGAAAATCACTTTTTTCCCACAATGAATGCCTGGCAAAAAATAGTTAATTGTGATGCAAGCCGTTCTGAAACCGATCGGCAAATTACTCAAAATGCTTAACTCGCCGAGAAAATCAATTTTGTTCCACAATGAATGCCTGGCAAAAAATAGTTAATTTCAATGCAAGCCGTTCTGAAACCAATCGGCAAATTACTCAAAATGCTTAACTCGCCGAGGAAATCACTTTTGTTCCACAATGAATGTCTGGCGAAAAATACTAAATTTCAATGGGAGCCGTTCTGAAACCAATCGGCAAATTACTCAAAATGCTTAACGCGGCGAGGAAATCACTTTTGTTCCACAATGAATGCCTGGCACAAATTAGTTAATTTCAATGCAAGCCGTTCTGAAACCGATCGGCAAATTACTCAAAATGCATAACGCGCCGAGAAAGTCACTTTTATCCCACAATGAATGCCCGGCAAAAAATAGTTAATTTTGATGCAAGCCGTTCTGAAACCAATCGGCAAATTACTCAAAATGCTTAACGCGCCGAGAAAATCACTTTTTTCCCACAATGAATGCCTGGCAAAAAATAGTAAATTTCAATGCAAGCCGTTCTGAAAGCAACCGGCAAATTACTCAAAATGCTTAACACGCCGAGAAAATCACTTCTGTTTCACAATGAATTTCTGGCAAAAAATAGTTAATTGTGATGCAAGCCGTTCTGAAACCAATCGGCAAATTACTCAAAATGCTTAACTCGCCGAGAAAATCACTTTTGTTCCACAATTAATGTCTGGCAAAAAATTGTTAATTTCAATTCAAGCCGCTCTGAAACCAATCGGCAAATTGCACAAAATGCTTAGCTCGCCGAGAAAATCACTTTTGTTCCACAATGAATGTCTGGCAAAAGATACTAAATTTCAATGCAAGCCGTTCTGAAACCAATCGGCAAATTACTCAAAATGCTGAACGCGCCGAGAAATTCACTTTTTTCCCACAATGAATGTCTGGCAAAAAATAGTTAATTTTGATGCAAGACGTTCTGAAACCAATCGGCAATTTACTCAAAATGCTTAACGCGGCGAGGAAATCACTTTTGTTCCACAATGAATGCCTGGCACAAAATAGTTAATTTCAATGCAAGCCGTTCTGAAAGCAATCGGCAAATTACTCAAAATGCTTAACTAGCCGAGAAAATCACTTTTGTTTCACAATGAATTTCTGGCAAAAAATAGTTAATTGTCATGCAAGCCGTTCTGAAACCAATCGGCAAATTACTCAAAATGCTTAACTCTGCGAGAAAATCTCTTTTGTTCCACAATGAATGTCTGGCAAAATATAGTTAATTTCAATGCAAGCCGTTCTGAAACCAATCGGCAAATTACTCAAAATGCTTAACGCGCCGAGAAAATCACTTTTTTCCCACAATGAATGCCTAGGAAAAAGTAGTTAATTGTGATGCAAGCCGTTCTGAAACCAATCGGCAAATTACTCAAAATGCTTAACTCGACGAGAAAATCACTTTTGTTCCACAATGAATGTCTGGAAAAAATAGTTAATTTCAATGCAAGCCGTTCTGAAACCAATCGGCAAATTACTCAAAATGCTTAACTCGTCGAGAAAATCACTTTTGTTCCACAATGAATGTCTGGCAAAAAATAGTAAATTTCAATGCCAGCCGTTCTGGAACCAATCGGCAAATTACTCAAAATGCTTAATGCGCCGAGAAAATCACTTTTGTTCCACAACGAATGCCTGGCACAAAATAGTTAGTTTCAATGCAAGCCGTTCTGAAAGCAATCGGCAAATCACTCAAAATGCTGAACTCGCCGAGAAAATCACTTTTGTTCCACAATGAATGTCTGGCAAAAAGTAGTTCATTTTGATGCAAGCCGTTCTGAAACCAATCGGCAAATTACTCAAAATGCTTAACTCGCCAAAAAATCACTTTTGTTCCACAATGAATGTCTGGCAAAAAATAGTTTATTTCAAAGCAAGCCGTTCTGAAACCAATCGGCAAATTACTCAAAATGCTTAACTCGCCGAGAAAATCACTTTTGTTCCACAATGAATGTCTGGCAAAAAATAGTAAATTTCAATGCGAGCCGTTCTGAAACCAATAGGCAAATTACTCAAAATGCTTAACGCGCCGAGAAAATCACTTTTTTTCCCACAATGAATGCCTGGCAAAAGAAAGTTAATTGCAAGCCGTTCTGAAACCAATCGGCAAATTACTCAAAATGCTTAACTCGCCGAGAAAATCACTTTTGTTCCACAATGAATGCCTGGCAAAAAATAGTTAATTTCAATGCAAGCCGTTCTGAAACCATTCGGCAAATTACTCAAAAAGCTTAACTCGCCGAGAAAATCACTTTTGTTCCACAATGAATGTCTGGCGAAAAACACTAAATTTCAATGGGAGCCGTTCTGAAACCAATCGGCAAATTACTCAAAATGCTTAACGCGGCGAGGAAATCACTTTTGTTCCACAATGAATGCCTGGCACAAATTAGTTAATTTCAATGCAAGCCGTTCTGAAAGCAATCGGCAAATTACTCAAAATGCTTAACTAGCCGAGAACATCACTTTTGTTCCACAATGAATGTCCGGTAAAAAATAGTAAATTTCAATGCAAGCCGTTCTGAAACCGATCGGCAAATTACTCAAAATGCTTAACGCGGCGAGGAAATCCCTTTTGTTCCACAATGAATGCCTGGCACAAAATAGTTAATTTCAATGCAAGCCGTTCTGAAAGCAATCGGCAAATCACTCAAAATGCTGAACTCGCCGAGAAAATCACTTTTGTTCCTCAATGAATGTCTGGCAAAAAGTAGTTCATTTTGATGCAAGCCGTTCTGAAACCAATCGGCAAATTACTCAAAATGCTTAACTCGCCAAAAAATCACTTTTGTTCCACAATGAATGTCTGGCAAAAAATAGTTTATTTCAAAGCAAGCCGTTCTGAAACCAATCGGCAAATTACTCAAAATGCTTAACTCGCCGAGAAAATCACTTTTGTTCCACAATGAATGTCTGGCAAAAAATAGTAAATTTCAATGCGAGCCGTTCTGAAACCAATCGGCAAATTACTCAAAATGCTTAACGCGCCGAGAAAATCTCGTTTCTTCCACAATGAATGTCTGGCAAAAAATAGTAAATTTCAATGCAAGCCGTTCTGAAACCGATCGGCAAATTACTCAAAATGCTTAACGCGCCGAGAAAATCACTTTTTTCCCACAATGAATGCCTGGCAAAAAATAGTTAATTGTGATGCAAGCCGTTCTGAAACCAATAGGCAAATTACTCAAAATGCTTAACGCGCCGAGAAAATCACTTTTTTTCCCACAATGAATGCCTGGCAAAAGAAAGTTAATTGCAAGCCGTTCTGAAACCAATCGGCAAATTACTCAAAATGCTTAACTCGCCGAGAAAATCACTTTTGTTCCACAATGAATGCCTGGCAAAAAATAGTTAATTTCAATGCAAGCCGTTCTGAAACCAATCGGCAAATTACTCAAAATGCTTAACTCGACGAGAAAATCACTTTTTTCCCACAATGAATGCCTGGCAAAAAATAGTTAATTGTGATGCAAGCCGTTCTGAAACCAATCGGCAAATTACTCAAAATGCTTAACGCGCCGAGAAAATCCCTTTTTTCCCACAATGAATGCCTGGCAAAAGAAAGTTAATTGTGATGCAAGCCGTTCTGAAACCAATCGGCAAATTACTCAAAATGCTTAACTCGCCGAGAAAATCACTTTTGTTCCACAATGAATGCCTGGCAAAAAATAGTTAATTTCAATGCAAGCCGTTCTGAAACCAATCGGCAAATTACTCAAAATGCTTAACTCGCCGAGAAAATCACTTTTGTTCCACAATGAATGTCTGGCGAAAAATACTAAATTTCAATGGGAGCCGTTCTGAAACCAATCGGGAAATTACTCAAAATGCTTAACGCGGCGAGGAAATCACTTTTGTTCCACAATGAATGCCTGGCACAAATTAGTTAATTTCAATGCAAGCCGTTCTGAAAGCAATCGGCAAATTACTCAAAATGCTTAACGCGCCGAGAAAATCACTTTTTTCCCACAATGAATGCCTGGCAAAAAATAGTAAATTTCAATGCAAGCCGTTCTGAAAGTAACCGGCAAATTACTCAAAATGCTTAACACGCCGAGAAAATCACTTCTGTTCCACAATGAATTTCTGGCAAAAAATAGTTAATTGTGATGCAAGCCGTTCTGAAACCAATCGGCAAATTACTCAAAATGATTAACTCGCCGACAAAATCACTTTTGTTCCACAATGAATGTCTGGCAAAAAATTGTTAATTTCAATGCAAGCCGCTCTGAAACCAATCGGCAAATTGCACAAAATGCTTAGCTCGCCGAGAAAATCACTTTTGTTCCACAGTGAATGTCTGGCAAAAGATACTAAATTTCAATGCAAGCCGTTCTGAAACCAATCGGCAAATTACTCAAAATGCTTAATTCTGCGAGAAAATCTCTTTTGTTCCACAATGAATGTCTGGCAAAATATAGTTAATTTCAATGCAAGCCGTTCTGAAACCAATCGGCAAATTACTCAAAATGCTTAACGCGCCGAGAAAATCACTTTTTTCCCACAATGAATGCCTAGGAAAAAGTAGTTAATTGTGATGCAAGCCGTTCTGAAACCAATCGGCAAATTACTCAAAATGCTTAACTCGCCGAGAAAATCACTTTTGTTCCACAATGAATGTCTGGAAAAAATAGTTAATTTCAATGCAAGCCGTTCTGAAACCAATCGGCAAATTACTCAAAATGCTTAACTCGTCGAGAAAATCACTTTTGTTCCACAATGAATGTCTGGCAAAAAATAGTAAATTTCAATGCCAGCCGTTCTGGAACCAATCGGCAAATTACTCAAAATGCTTAACGCGCCGTGAAAATCACTTTTGTTCCACAACGAATGCCTGGCACAAAATAGTTAGTTTCAATGCAAGCCGTTCTGAAAGCAATCGGCAAATTACTCAAAATGCTTAACTCGCCGAGAAAATCACTTTTGTTCCACAATGAATGTCTGGCAAAAAGTAGTTCATTTTGATGCAAGCCGTTCTGAAACCAATCGGCAAATTACAAAAAATGCTTAACTCGCCGAGAAAATCACTTTTGTTCCACAATGAATGTCTGGCAAAAAATAGTAAATTTCAATGCAAGCAGTTCTGAAACCAATCGGCAAATTACTCAAAATGCTGAACTCGCCGAGAAAATCACTTTTGTTCCACAATGAATGCCTGGCAAAAAATAGTTAATTGTGATGCAAGCCGTTCTGAAACCAATCGGCAATTTACTCAAAATGCTTAACGCGCCGAGAACATCACTTTTGTTCCACAATGAATGCCTGGCACAAAATAGTTAATTTCAATGCAAGCCGTTCTGAAAGCAATCGGCAAATCACTCAAAATGCTGAACTCGCCGAGCAAATCACTTTTGTTCCTCAATGAATGTCTGGCAAAAAGTAGTTCATTTTGATGCAAGCCGTTCTGAAACCAATCGGCAAATTACTCAAAATGCTTAACTCGCCAAAAAATCACTTTTGTTCCACAATGAATGTCTGGCAAAAAATAGTTTATTTCAAAGCAAGCCGTTCTGAAACCAATCGGCAAATGACTCAAAATGCTTAACTCGCCGAGAAAATCACTTTTGTTCCACAATGAATGTCTGGCAAAAAATAGTAAATTTCAATGCGAGCCGTTCTGAAACCAATCGGCAAATTACTCAAAATGCTGAACGCGCCGAGAAAATCTCTTTACTTCCACAATGAATGTCTGGCAAAAAATAGTAAATTTCAATGCAAGCCGTTCTGAAACCAATCGGCAAATTACTCAAAATGCTTAACGCGCCGAGAAAATCACTTTTTTCCCACAATGAATGCCTGGCAAAAAATAGTTAATTGTGATGCAAGCCGTTCTGAAACCAATAGGCAAATTACTCAAAATGCTTAACGCGCCGAGAAAATCACTTTTTGTCCCACAATGAATGCCTGGCAAAAGAAAGTTAATTGCAAGCCGTTCTGAAACCAATCGGCAAATTACTCAAAATGCTTAACTCGCCGACAAAATCACTTTTGTTCCACAATGAATGCCTGGCAAAAAATAGTTAATTTCAATGCAAGCCGTTCTGAAACCAATCGGCAAATTACTCAAAATGCTTAACTCGCCGAGAAAATCACTTTTGTTCCACAATGAATGTCTGGCGAAAAATACTAAATTTCAATGGGAGCCGTTCTGAAACCAATCGGCAAATTACTCAAAATGCTTAACGCGGCGAGGAAATCACTTTTGTTCCACAATGAATGCCTGGCACAAATTAGTTAATTTCAATGCAAGCCGTTCTGAAACCGATCGGCAAATTACTCAAAATGCATAACGCGCCGAGAAAGTCACTTTTATCCCACAATGAATGCCCGGCAAAAAATAGTTAATTTTGATGCAAGCCGTTCTGAAACCAATCGGCAAATTACTCAAAATGCTTAACGCGCCGAGAAAATCACTTTTTTCCCACAATGAATGCCTGGCAAAAAATAGTAAATTTCAATGCAAGCCGTTCTGAAAGCAACCGGCAAATTACTCAAAATGCTTAACACGCCGAGAAAATCACTTCTGTTTCACAATGAATTTGTGGCAAAAAATAGTTAATTGTGATGCAAGCCGTTCTGAAACCAATCGGCAAATTACTCAAAATGCTTAACTCGCCGAGAAAATCACTTTTGTTCCACAATTAATGTCTGGCAAAAAATTGTTAATTTCAATTCAAGCCGTTCTGAAACCAATCGGCAAATTACTCAAAATGCTTAACTCGCCGAGAAAATCACTTTTGTTCCACAATGAATGTCTGGCAAAAAATAGTAAATTTCAATGCGAGCCGTTCTGAAACCAATCGGCAAATTACTCAAAATGCTTAACGCGCCGAGAAAATCACTTTTCTTCCACAATGAATGTCTGGCAAAAAATAGTAAATTTCAATGCAAGCCGTTCTGAAACCGATCGGCAAATTACTCAAAATGCTTAACGCGCCGAGAAAATCACTTTTTTCCCACAATGAATGCCTGGCAAAAAATAGTTAATTGTGATGCAAGCCGTTCTGAAACCAATAGGCAAATTACTCAAAATGCTTAACGCGCCGAGAAAATCACTTTTTTTCCCACAATGAATGCCTGGCAAAAGAAAGTTAATTGCAAGCCGTTCTGAAACCAATCGGCAAATTACTCAAAATGCTTAACTCGCCGAGAAAATCACTTTTGTTCCACAATGAATGCCTGGCAAAAAATAGTTAATTTCAATGCAAGCCGTTCTGAAACCATTCGGCAAATTACTCAAAAAGCTTAACTCGCCGAGAAAATCACTTTTGTTCCACAATGAATGTCTGGCGAAAAATACTAAATTTCAATGGGAGCCGTTCTGAAACCAATCGGCAAATTACTCAAAATGCTTAACGCGGCGAGGAAATCACTTTTGTTCCACAATGAATGCCTGGCACAAATTAGTTAATTTCAATGCAAGCCGTTCTGAAAGCAATCGGCAAATTACTCAAAATGCTTAACTAGCCGAGAAAATCACTTTTGTTCCACAATGAATGTCCGGTAAAAAATAGTAAATTTCAATGCAAGCCGTTCTGAAACCGATCGGCAAATTACTCAAAATGCTTAACGCGGCGAGGAAATCCCGTTTGTTCCACAATGAATGCCTGGCACAAATTAGTTAATTTCAATGCAAGCCGTTCTGAAAGCAATCGGCAAATTACTCAAAATGCTTAACGCGCCGAGAAAATCACTTTTTTCCCACAATGAATGCCTGGCAAAAAATAGTAAATTTCAATGCAAGCCGTTCTGAAAGCAACCGGCAAATTACTCAAAATGCTTAACACGCCGAGAAAATCACTTCTGTTTCACAATGAATTTCTGGCAAAAAATAGTTAATTGTGATGCAAGCCGTTCTGAAACCAATCGGCAAATTACTCAAAATGATTAACTCGCCGAGAAAATCACTTTTGTTCCACAATGAATGTCTGGCAAAAAATTGTTAATTTCAATGCAAGCCGCTCTGAAACCAATCGGCAAATTGCACAAAATGCTTAGCTCGCCGAGAAAATCACTTTTGTTCCACAGTGAATGTCTGGCAAAAGATACTAAATTTCAATGCAAGCCGTTCTGAAACCAATCGGCAAATTACTCAAAATGCTTAATTCTGCGAGAAAATCTCTTTTGTTCCACAATGAATGTCTGGCAAAATATAGTTAATTTCAATGCAAGCCGTTCTGAAACCAATCGGCAAATTACTCAAAATGCTTAACGCGCCGAGAAAATCACTTTTTTCCCACAATGAATGCCTAGGAAAAAGTAGTTAATTGTGATGCAAGCCGTTCTGAAACCAATCGGCAAATTACTCAAAATGCTTAACTCGACGAGAAAATCACTTTTGTTCCACAATGAATGTCTGGAAAAAATAGTTAATTTCAATGCAAGCCGTTCTGAAACCAATCGGCAAATTACTCAAAATGCTTAACTCGTCGAGAAAATCACTTTTGTTCCACAATGAATGTCTGGCAAAAAATAGTAAATTTCAATGCCAGCCGTTCTGGAACCAATCGGCAAATTACTCAAAATGCTTAACGCGCCGTGAAAATCACTTTTGTTCCACAACGAATGCCTGGCACAAAATAGTTAGTTTCAATGCAAGCCGTTCTGAAAGCAATCGGCAAATTACTCAAAATGCTTAACTCGCCGAGAAAATCACTTTTGTTCCACAATGAATGTCTGGCAAAAAGTAGTTCATTTTGATGCAAGCCGTTCTGAAACCAATCGGCAAATTACAAAAAATGCTTAACTCGCCGAGAAAATCACTTTTGTTCCACAATGAATGTCTGGCAAAAAATAGTAAATTTCAATGCAAGCAGTTCTGAAACCAATCGGCAAATTACTCAAAATGTTGAACTCGCCGAGAAAATCACTTTTGTTCCACAATGAATGCCTGGCAAAAAATAGTTAATTGTGATGCAAGCCGTTCTGAAACCAATCGGCAATTTACTCAAAATGCTTAACGCGCCGAGAACATCACTTTTGTTCCACAATGAATGCCTGGCACAAAATAGTTAATTTCAATGCAAGCCGTTCTGAAAGCAATCGGCAAATCACTCAAAATGCTGAACTCGCCGAGCAAATCACTTTTGTTCCTCAATGAATGTCTGGCAAAAAGTAGTTCATTTTGATGCAAGCCGTTCTGAAACCAATCGGCAAATTACTCAAAATGCTTAACTCGCCAAAAAATCACTTTTGTTCCACAATGAATGTCTGGCAAAAAATAGTTTATTTCAAAGCAAGCCGTTCTGAAACCAATCGGCAAATGACTCAAAATGCTTAACTCGCCGAGAAAATCACTTTTGTTCCACAATGAATGTCTGGCAAAAAATAGTAAATTTCAATGCGAGCCGTTCTGAAACCAATCGGCAAATTACTCAAAATGCTTAACGCGCCGAGAAAATCTCTTTTCTTCCACAATGAATGTCTGGCAAAAAATAGTAAATTTCAATGCAAGCCGTTCTGAAACCAATCGGCAAATTACTCAAATTGCTTAACGCGCCGAGAAAATCACTTTTTTCCCACAATGAATGCCTGGCAAAAAATAGTTAATTGTGATGCAAGCCGTTCTGAAACCAATAGGCAAATTACTCAAAATGCTTAACGCGCCGAGAAAATCACTTTTTTTCCCACAATGAATGCCTGGCAAAAGAAAGTTAATTGCAAGCCGTTCTGAAACCAATCGGCAAATTACTCAAAATGCTTAACTCGCCGAGAAAATCACTTTTGTTCCACAATGAATGCCTGGCAAAAAATAGTTAATTTCAATGCAAGCCGTTCTGAAACCAATCGGCAAATTACTCAAAATGCTTAACTCGCCGAGAAAATCACTTTTGTTCCACAATGAATGTCTGGCGAAAAATACTAAATTTCAATGGGAGCCGTTCTGAAACCAATCGGCAAATTACTCAAAATGCTTAACGCGGCGAGGAAATCACTTTTGTTCCACAATGAATGCCTGGCACAAATTAGTTAATTTCAATGCAAGCCGTTCTGAAACCGATCGGCAAATTACTCAAAATGCATAACGCGCCGAGAAAGTCACTTTTATCCCACAATGAATGCCCGGCAAAAAATAGTTAATTTTGATGCAAGCCGTTCTGAAACCAATCGGCAAATTACTCAAAATGCTTAACGCGCCGAGAAAATTACTTTTTTCCCACAATGAATGCCTGGCAAAAAATAGTAAATTTCAATGCAAGCCGTTCTGAAAGCAACCGGCAAATTACTCAAAATGCTTAACACGCCGAGAAAATCACTTCTGTTTCACAATGAATTTCTGGCAAAAAATAGTTAATTGTGATGCAAGCCGTTCTGAAACCAATCGGCAAATTACTCAAAATGCTTAACTCGCCGAGAAAATCACTTTTGTTCCACAAGTAATGTCTGGCAAAAAATTGTTAATTTCAATTCAAGCCGCTCTGAAACCAATCGGCAAATTGCACAAAATGCTTAGCTCGCCGAGAAAATAACTTTTGTTCCACAATGAATGTCTGGCAAAAGATACTAAATTTCAATGCAAGCCGTTCTGAAACCGATCGGCAAATTACTCAAAATGCTTAACGCGCCGAGAAAATCACTTTTTTCCCACAATGAATGCCTGGCAAAAAATAGTTAATTGTGATGCAAGCCGTTCTGAAACCAATAGGCAAATTACTCAAAATGCTTAACGCGCCGAGAAAATCACTTTTTTTCCCACAATGAATGCCTGGCAAAAGAAAGTTAATTGCAAGCCGTTCTGAAACCAATCGGCAAATTACTCAAAATGCTTAACTCGCCGAGAAAATCACTTTTGTTCCACAATGAATGCCTGGCAAAAAATAGTTAATTTCAATGCAAGCCGTTCTGAAACCATTCGGCAAATTACTCAAAAAGCTTAACTCGCCGAGAAAATCACTTTTGTTCCACAATGAATGTCTGGCGAAAAATACTAAATTTCAATGGGAGCCGTTCTGAAACCAATCGGCAAATTACTCAAAATGCTTAACGCGGCGAGGAAATCACTTTTGTTCCACAATGAATGCCTGGCACAAATTAGTTAATTTCAATGCAAGCCGTTCTGAAAGCAATCGGCAAATTACTCAAAATGCTTAACTAGCCGAGAAAATCACTTTTGTTCCACAATGAATGTCCGGTAAAAAATAGTAAATTTCAATGCAAGCCGTTCTGAAACCGATCGGCAAATTACTCAAAATGCATAACGCGCCGAGAAAGTCACTTTTATCCCACAATGAATGCCCGGCAAAAAATAGTTAATTTTGATGCAAGCCGTTCTGAAACCAATCGGCAAATTACTCAAAATGCTTAACTCGCCGAGAAAATCACTTTTGTTCCACAATGAATGTCTGGCAAAAAATTGTTAATTTCAATTCAAGCCGCTCTGAAACCAATCGGCAAATTGCACAAAATGCTTAGCTCGCCGAGAAAATCACTTTTGTTCCACAATGAATGTCTGGCAAAAGATACTAAATTTCAATGCAAGCCGTTCTGAAACCAATCGGCAAATTACTCAAAATGCTGAACGCGCCGAGAAAATCACTTTTTTCCCACAATGAATGTCTGGCAAAAAATAGTTAATTTTGATGCAAGACGTTCTGAAACCAATCGGCAATTTACTCAAAATGCTTAACGCGGCGAGGAAATCACTTTTGTTCCACAATGAATGCCTGGCACAAAATAGTTAATTTCAATGCAAGCCGTTCTGAAAGCAATCGGCAAATTACTCAAAATGCTTAACTAGCCGAGAAAATCACTTTTGTTTCACAATGAATTTCTGGCAAAAAATAGTTAATTGTGATGCAAGCCGTTCTGAAACCAATCGGCAAATTACTCAAAATGCTTAACTCTGCGAGAAAATCTCTTTTGTTCCACAATGAATGTCTGGCAAAATATAGTTAATTTCAATGCAAGCCGTTCTGAAACCAATCGGCAAATTACTCAAAATGCTTAACTCTGCGAGAAAATCTCTTTTGTTCCACAATGAATGTCTGGCAAAATATAGTTAATTGCAATGCAAGCCGTTCTGAAACCAATCGTCAAATTACTCAAAATGCTTAACGCGGAGAAAATCACTTTTTTCCCACAATGAATGCCTAGGAAAAAGTAGTTAATTGTGATGCAAGCCGTTCTGAAACCAATCGGCAAATTACTCAAAATGCTTAACTCGACGAGAAAATCACTTTTGTTCCACAATGAATGTCTGGAAAAAATAGTTAATTTCAATGCAAGCCGTTCTGAAACCAATCGGCAAATTACTCAAAATGCTTAACTCGTCGAGAAAATCACTTTTGTTCCACAATGAATGTCTGGCAAAAAATAGTAAATTTCAATGCCAGCCGTTCTGGAACCAATCGGCAAATTACTCAAAATGCTTAACGCGCCGAGAAAATCACTTTTGTTCCACAACGAATGCCTGGCACAAAATAGTTAGTTTCAATGCAAGCCGTTCTGAAAGCAATCGGCAAATTACTCAAAATGCTTAACTCGCCGAGAAAATCACTTTTGTTCCACAATGAATGTCTGGCAAAAAGTAGTTCATTTTGATGCAGGCCGTTCTGAAACCAATCGGCAAATTACTCAAAATGCTTAACTCGCCGAGAAAATCACTTTTGTTCCACAATGAATGTCTGGCAAAAAATAGTAGATTTCAATGCAAGCAGTTCTGAAACCAATCGGCAAATTACTCAAAATGCTGAACTCGCCGAGAAAATCACTTTTGTTCCACAATGAATGCCTGGCAAAAAGTAGTTAATTGTGATGCAAGCCGTTCTGAAACCAATGGGCAAATTACTCAAAATGCTTAACTCGCCGAGAAAATCACTTTTGTTCCACAATGAATGTCTGGCAAAAAATAGTAAATTTCAATGCAAGCCGTTCTGAAACCGATCGGCAAATTACACAAAATGCTTAACTCGTCGAGAAAATCACTTTTGTTCCACAATGAATGTCTGGCAAAAAATAGTAAATTTCAATGCGAGCCGTTCTGAAACCAATCGGCAAATTACTCAAAATGCTTAACGCGCCGAGAACATCACTTTTGTTCCACAATGAATGCCTAGCACAAAATAGTTAATTTCAATGCAAGCCGTTCTGAAAGCAATCGGCAAATCACTCAAAATGCTGAACTCGCCGAGAAAATCACTTTTGTTCCACAATGAATGTCTGGCAAAAAGTAGTTCATTTTGATGCAAGCCGTTCTGAAGCCAATCGGCAAATTACTCAAAATGCTTAACTCGCCAAAAAATCACTTTTGTTCCACAATGAATGTCTGGCAAAAAATAGTTTATTTCAAAGCAAGCCGTTCTGAAACCAATCGGCAAATTACTCAAAATGCTTAACGCGCAGAGAAAATCACTTTTCTTCCACAATGAATGTCTGGCAAAAAATAGTAAATTTCAATGCAAGCCGTTCTGAAACCGATCGGCAAATTACTCAAAATGCTTAACGCGCCGAGAAAATCACTTTTTTCCCACAATGAATGCCTGGCAAAAAATAGTTAATTGTGATGCAAGCCGTTCTGAAACCAATCGGCAAATTACTCAAAATGCTTAACTCGCCGAGAAAATCACTTTTGTTCCACAATGAATGCCTGGCAAAAAATAGTTAATTTCAATGCAAGCCGTTCTGAAACCAATCGGCAAATTACTCAAAATGCTTAACGCGCCGAGAAAATCACTTTTGTTCCACAATGAATGTCTGGCAAAAAATAGCAAATTTCAATGCAAGCCGTTCTGAAACCGATCGGCAAATTACTCCAAATGCTTAACTCGCCGAGAAAATCACTTTTGTTCCACAATGAATGTCTGGCAAAAAATAGTTAATTGTGGTGCAAGCCGTTCTGAAACCAATCGGCAAATTACTCAAAATGCTTAACTCGCCGAGAAAATCACTTTTGTTCCACAATGAATGTCTGGCAAGAAATTGTTAATTTCAATGCAAGCCGCTCTGAAACCAATCGGCAAATTGCTCAAAATGCTTAGCTCGCCGAGAAAATCACTTTTGTTCCACAATGAATGTTTGGCAAAAAATAGTAAATTTCAATGCAAGCCGTTCTGAAACCAATCGGCAAATTACTCAAAATGCTGAACGCGCCGAGAAAATCACTTTTTTCCCACAATGAATGTCTGGCAAAAAATAGTTAATTTTGATGCAAGACGTTCTGAAACCAATCGTCAATTTACTCAAAATGCTTAACTCGCCGAGAAAATAACGTTTTTCCACAATAAATGTCTGGCAAAAAATGTAAATTTCAATGCAAGCCGTTCTGAAACCAATCGGCAAATTACTCAAAATGCTTAACTCTCCGAGAAAATCTCTTTTGTTCCACAATGAATGTCTGGCAAAATATAGTTAATTTCAATGCAAGCCGTTCTGAAACCAATCGGCAAATTACTCAAAATGCTTAACTCGCCGAGAAAATCACTTTTGTTCCACAATGAATGTCTGGAAAAAATAGTTAATTTCAATGCAAGCCGTTCGGAAACCAATCGGCAAATTACTCAAAATGCTTAACGCGCCGAGAAAATCACTTTTGTTCCACAATGAATGCCTGGCACAAAATAGTTAGTTTCAATGCAAGCCGTTCTGAAAGCAATCGGCAAATTACTCAAAATGCTTAACTCGCCGAGAAAATCACTTTTGTTCCACAATGAATGTCTGGCAAAAAGTAGTTCATTTTGATGCAAGCCGTTCTGAAACCAATCGGCAAATTACAAAAAATGCTTAACTCGCCGAGAAAATCACTTTTGTTCCACAATGAATGTCTGGCAAAAAATAGTAAATTTCAATGCAAGCAGTTTTGAAACCAATCGGCAAATTACTCAAAATGCTGAACTCGCCGAGAAAATCACTTTTGTTCCACAATGAATGCCTGGCAAAAAATAGTTAATTGTGATGCAAGCCGTTCTGAAACCAATCGGCAAATTACTCAAAATGCTTAACTCGCCGAGAAAATCACTTTTGTTCCACAATGAATGTCTGGCAAAAAATAGTAAATTTCAATGCAAGCCGTTCTGAAACCGATCGGCAAATTACACAAAATGCTTAACTCGTCGAGAAAATCACTTTTGTTCCACAATGAATGTCTGGCAAAAAATAGTAAATTTCAATGCGAGGCGTTCTGAAACCAATCGGCAATTTACTCAAAATGCTTAACGCGCCGAGAACATCACTTTTGTTCCACAATGAATGCCTGGCACAAAATAGTTAATTTCAATGCAAGCCGTTCTGAAAGCAATCGGCAAATCACTCAAAATGCTGAACTCGCCGAGAAAATCACTTTTGTTCCACAATGAATGTCTGGCAAAAAGTAGTTCATTTTGATGCAAGCCGTTCTGAAACCAATCGGCAAATTACTCAAAATGCTTAACTCGCCAAAAAATCACTTTTGTTCCACAATGAATGTCTGGCAAAAAATAGTTTATTTCAAAGCAAGCCGTTCTGAAACCAATCGGCAAATTACTCAAAATGCTTAACTCGCCGAGAAAATCACTTTTGTTCCACAATGAATGTCTGGCAAAAAATAGTAAATTTCAATGCGAGCCGTTCTGAAACCAATCGGCAAATTACTCAAAATGCTTAACGCGCCGAGAAAATCACTTTTCTTCCACAATGAATGTCTGGCAAAAAATAGTAAATTTCAATGCAAGCCGTTCTGAAACCGATCGGCAAATTACTCAAAATGCTTAACGCGCCGAGAAAATCACTTTTTTCCCACAATGAATGCCTGGCAAAAAATAGTTAATTGTGATGCAAGCCGTTCTGAAACCAATAGGCAAATTACTCAAAATGCTTAACGCGCCGAGAAAATCACTTTTTTTCCCACAATGAATGCCTGGCAAAAGAAAGTTAATTGTGATGCAAGCCGTTCTGAAACCAATCGGCAAATTACTCAAAATGCTTAACTCGCCGAGAAAATCACTTTTGTTCCACAATGAATGCCTGGCAAAAAATAGTTAATTTCAATGCAAGCCGTTCTGAAACCAATCGGCAAATTACTCAAAATGCTTAACTCGCCGAGAAAATCACTTTTGTTCCACAATGAATGTCTGGCGAAAAGTACTAAATTTCAATGGGAGCCGTTCTGAAACCAATCGGCAAATTACTCAAAATGCTTAACGCGGCGAGGAAATCACTTTTGTTCCACAATGAATGCCTGGCACAAATTAGTTAATTTCAATGCAAGCCGTTCTGAAAGCAATCGGCAAATTACTCAAAATGCTTAACTAGCCGAGAAAATCACTTTTGTTCCACAATGAATGTCCGGTAAAAAATAGTAAATTTCAATGCAAGCCGTTCTGAAACCGATCGGCAAATTACTCAAAATGCATAACGCGCCGAGAAAGTCACTTTTATCCCACAATGAATGCCCGGCAAAAAATAGTTAATTTTGATGCAAGCCGTTCTGAAACCAATCGGCAAATTACTCAAAATGCTTAACGCGCCGAGAAAATCACTTTTTTCCCACAATGAATGCCTGGCAAAAAATAGTAAATTTCAATGCAAGCCGTTCTGAAAGCAACCGGCAAATTACTCAAAATGCTTAACACGCCGAGAAAATCACTTCTGTTTCACAATGAATTTCTGGCAAAAAATAGTTAATTGTGATGCAAGCCGTTCTGAAACCAATCGGCAAATTACTCAAAATGCTTAACTCGCCGAGAAAATCACTTTTGTTCCACAATGAATGTCTGGCAAAAAATTGTTCATTTCAATGCAAGCCGCTCTGAAACCAATCGGCAAATTGCACAAAATGCTTAGCTCGCCGAGAAAATCACTTTTGTTCCACAATGAATGTCTGGCAAAAGATACTAAATTTCAATGCAAGCCGTTCTGAAACGAATCGGCAAATTACTCAAAATGCTGAACGCGCCGAGAAAATCACTTTTTTCCCACAATGAATGTCTGGCAAAAAATAGTTAATTTTGATGCAAGACGTTCTGAAACCAATCGGTATTTTACTCAAAATGCTTAACGCGGCGAGGAAATCACTTTTGTTCCACAATGAATAGTTGTAGGAAACAATAGTTGTAGGAGATTCAATGGTTAGGGGAATAGATAGGAGATTCTGTGGTCGCGAGCGAGACTCCCGGAAGGTATGTTGCCTCCCGGGTGCCAGGGCCAGGGATGTCTCGGATCGTGTCTTCAGGATCCTTAAGGGGGAGGGTGAGCAGCCAGAAGTCGTGGTGCACATTGGTACCAACGACATAGGTAGGAAAAGGGGTGTGGAGGTAATAAACAAGTTTAGGGAGATAGGCTGGAAGTTAAAAGCCAGGACAGACAGAGTTGTCATCTCTGGTTTGTTGCCGGTGCCACGTGATAGCGAGGCGAGGAATAGGGAGAGAGTGCAGTTGAACACGTGGCTGCAGGAATGGTGTAGGAGGGAGGGCTTCAGGTATTTGGATAATTGGAGCGCATTCTGGGGAAGGTGGGACCTGTACAAGCAGGACGGGTTGCATCTGAACCAGAGGGGCACCAATATCCTGGGAGGGAGGTTTTCTAGTACTCTTCGGGAGGGTTTAAACTAATTTGGCAGGGGAATGGGAACCGGATTTGTAGTCCAGCAACTAAGGTAGCCGATATTCAGGACGCCAAAGTGTGTAATGAGGCAGTGGGGAAGGGAACACTGACAAAGGAGAGTACTTGCAGGCACGGAGAGGGGTTGAAGTGTGTATACTTCAACGCAAGAAGCATCAGGAATAAGGTGGGTGAACTTAAGGCATGGATCGGTACTTGGGACTACGATGTGGTGGCCATCACGGAAACTTGGATAGAAGAGGGGCAGAAATGGTTGTTGGAGGTCCCTGGTTATATATGTTTCAATAAGATTAGGGAGGGTGGTAAAAGAGGTGGGGGGTGGCATTATTAATTAGAGATAGTATAACAGCTGCAGAAAGGCAGTTCGAGGAGTATCAGCCTACTGAGGTAGTATGGGTTGAAGTCAGAAATAGGAAAGGAGCAGTCACCTTGTTAGGAGTTTTCTATAGGCCCCCCAATAGTAGCAGAGATGTGGAGGAACAGATTGGGAAACAGATTTTGGAAAGGTGCAGAAGTCATAGGGTAGTAGTCATGGGCGACTTTAACTTCCCAAATATTGAGTGGAAACTCTTTAGATCAAATAGTTTGGATGGGGTGGTGTTTGTGCAGTGTGTCCAGGAAGCTTTTCTAACGCAGTATGTAGATTGTCCGACCAGCGGAGGGGCAATATTGGATTTAGTACTGGGTAATGAGCCAGGGCAAGTGATAGATTTGTTAGTGGGGGAGCATTTTGGAGATAGTGACCACAATTCTGTGACTTTCACTTTAGTAATGGAGAGGGATAGGTACGTGCAACAGGGCAAGGTTTACAATTGGGGGAAGGGTAAATACGATGTTGTCAGACAAGAATTGAAGTGCATAAGTTGGGAACATAGGCTGGCAGGGAAGGACACAAATGAAATGTGGAACTTGTTCAAGGAACAGGTGCTACGTGTCCTTGATATGTATGTCCCTGTCAGGCAGGGAAGAGATGGTCGAGTGAGGGAACCATGGTTGACAAGAGAGGTTGAATGTCTTGTTAAGAGGAAAAAGGTGACTTATGTAAGGCTGAGGAAACAAGGTTCAGACAGGGCATTGGAGGGATACAAGATAGCCAGGAGGGAACTGAAGAAAGGGATTAGGAGAGCTAAGAGAGGGCATGAACAATCTTTGGCGGGTAGGATCAAGGAAAACCCCAAGGCCTTTTACACATATGTGAGAAATATGAGAATGACTAGAGCGAGGGTAGGTCCGATCAAGGACAGTAGCGGGAGATTGTGTATTGAGTCTGAAGAGATAGGAGAGGTCTTGAACGAGTACTTTTCTTCTGTATTTACAAATGAGAGGGGCGATATTGTTGGAGAGGACAGTGTGAAACAGATTGGTAAGCTCGAGGAAATACTTGTTAGGAAGGAAGATGTGTTGGGCATTTTGAAAAACTTGAGGATAGACAAGTCCCCCGGGCCTGACGGGATATATCCAAGGATTCTATGGGAAGCAAGAGATGAAATTGCAGAGCCGTTGGCAATGATCTTTTCGTCCTCACTGTCAACAGGGGTGGTACCAGGGGATTGGAGAGTGGCGAATGTCGTGCCCCTGTTCAAAAAAGGGACTAGGGATAACCCTGGGAATTACAGGCCAGTTAGTCTTACTTCGGTGGTAGGCAAAGTAATGGAAAGGGTACTGAAGGATAGGATTTCTGAGCATCTGGAAAGACACTGCTTGATTAGGGATAGTCAGCACGGATTTGTGAGGGGTAGGTCTTGCCTTACAAATCTTATTGAATTCTTTGAGGAGGTGACCAAGCATGTGGATGAAGGTAAAGCAGCGGATGTAGTGTACATGGATTTTAGTAAGGCATTTGATAAAGTTCCCCATGGTAGGCTTATGCAGAAAGTAAGGAGGCATGGGATAGTGGGAAATTTGGCCAGTTGGATAACGAACTGGCTAACCGATAGAAGTCAGAGAGTGGTGGTGGATGGCAAATATTCAGCCTGGATCCCAGTTACCAGTGGCGTACCGCAGGGATCAGTTCGGGGTCCTCTGCTGTTTGTGATTTTCATTAATGACTTGGATGAGGGAGTTGAAGGGTGGGTCAGTAAATTTGCAGATGATACGAAGATTGGTGGAGTTGTGGATAGTAAGGAGGGCTGTTGTCGGCTGCAAAGAGACATAGATAGGATGCAGAGCTGGGCTGAGAAGTGGCAGATGGAGTTTAACCCTGAAAAGTGTGAGGTTGTCCATTTTGGAAGGACAAATATGAATGCGGAATACAGGGTTAACGGTAGAGTTCTTGGCAATGTGGAGGAGCAGAGAGATCTTGGGGTCTATGTTCATACATCTTTGAAAGTTGCCACTCAAGTGGATAGAGCTGTGAAGAAGGCCTATGGTGTGCTCGCGTTCATTAACAGAGGGATTGAATTTAAGAGCCGTGAGGTGATGATGCAGCTGTACAAAACTTTGGTAAGGCCACATTTGGAGTACTGTGTACAGTTCTGGTCGCCTCATTTTAGGAAGGATGTGGAAGCTTTGGAAAAGGTGCAAAGAAGATTTACCAGGATGTTGCCTGGAATGGAGAGTAGGTCTTACGAGGAAAGGTTGAGGGTGCTAGGCCTTTTATCATTAGAACGGAGAAGGATGAGGGGCGACTTGATAGAGGTTTATAAGATGATCAGGGGAATAGATAGAGTAGACAGTCAGAGACATTTTCCCCGGGTGGAACAAACCATTACAAGGGGACATAAATTTAAGGTGAAAGGTGGAAGATATAGGAGGGATATCAGAGGTAGGTTCTTTACCCAGAGAGTAGTGGGGGCATGGAATGCACTGCCTGTGGAAGTAGTTGAGTCGGAAACATTAGGGACCTTCAAGCAGCTATTGGATAGGTACATGGATTACGGTTAAATGATATAGTGTAGATTTATTTGTTCTCAAGGGCAGCACGGTAGCATTGTGGATAGCACAATTGCTTCACAGCTCCAGGGTCCCAGGTTCGATTCCGGCTTGGGTCACTGACTGTGCGGAGTCTGCACGTCCTCCCCGTGTCTGCGTGGGTTTCCTCCGGGTGCTCCGGTTTCCTCCCACAATCCAAAGATGTGCAGGTTAGGTGAATTGGCCAATGATAAATTGCCCTTAATGTCCAAATTGCCCTTGGTGTTGGGTGAAGGTGTTGAGTTTGGGTAGGGTGCTCTTTCCAAGAGCCGGTGCAGACTCAAAGGGCCGAATGGCCTCCTTCTGCACTGTAAATTCAATGATAATCTATGATTAATCTAGGACAAAGGTTCGGCACAACATCGTGGGCCGAAGGGCCTGTTCTGTGCTGTATTTTCTATGTTCTATGTTCTAATGAATGCCTGGCACAAAATAGTTAATTTCAATGCAAGCCGTTCTGAAAGCAATCGGCAAATTACTCAAAATGCTTAACTAGCCGAGAAAATCACTTTTGTTTCACAATGAATTTCTGGCAAAAAATAGTTAATTGTGATGCAAGCCGTTCTGAAACCAATCGGCAAATTACTCAAAATGCTTAACTCTCCGAGAAAATCTCTTTTGTTCCACAATGAATGTCTGGCAAAAAATAGTTAATTTCAATGCAAGCCGTTCTGAAAGCAATCGGCAAATTACTCAAAATGCTTAACTAGCCGAGAAAATCACTTTTGTTTCACAATGAATTTCTGGCAAAAAATAGTTAATTGTGATGCAAGCCGTTCTGAAACCAATCGGCAAATTACTCAAAATGCTTAACGCGCCGAGAAAATCACTTTTTTCCCACAATGAATGCCTAGGAAAAAGTAGTTAATTGTGATGCAAGCCGTTCTGAAACCAATCGGCAAATTACTAAAAATGCTTAACTCGACGAGAAAATCACTTTTGTTCCACAATGAATGTCTGGAAAAAATAGTTAATTTCAATGCAAGCCGTTCTGAAACCAATCGGCAAATTACTCAAAATGCTTAACGCGCCGAGAAAATCACTTTTGTTCCACAACGAATGCCTGGCACAAAATAGTTAGTTTCAATGCAAGCCGTTCTGAAAGCAATCGGCAAATTACTCAAAATGCTTAACTCGCCGAGAAAATCACTTTTGTTCCACAATGAATGTCTGGCAAAAAGTAGTTCATTTTGATGCAGGCCGTTCTGAAACCAATCGGCAAATTACTCAAAATGCTTAACTCGCCGAGAAAATCACTTTTGTTCCACAATGAATGTCTGGCAAAAAATAGTAGATTTCAATGCAAGCAGTTCTGAAACCAATCGGCAAATTACTCAAAATGCTGAACTCGCCGAGAAAATCACTTTTGTTCCACAATGAATGCCTGGCAAAAAATAGTTAATTGTGATGCAAGCCGTTCTGAAACCAATCGGCAAATTACTCAAAATGCTTAACTCGACGAGAAAATCACTTTTGTTCCACAATGAATGTCTGGCAAAAAACAGTAAATTTCAATGCGAGCCGTTCTGAAACCAATCGGCAAATTACTCAAAATGCTTAACGCGCAGAGAAAATCACTTTTCTTCCACAATGAATGTCTGGCAAAAAATAGTAAATTTCAATGCAAGCCGTTCTGAAACCGATCGGCAATTTACTCAAAATGCTTAACGCGCCGAGAAAATCACTTTTTTCCCACAATGAATGCCTGGCAAAAAATAGTTAATTGTGATGCAAGCCGTTCTGAAACCAATCGGCAAATTACTCAAAATGCTTAACGCGCCGAGAAAATCACTTTTTTTCCCACAATGAATGCCTGGCAAAAGAAAGATAATTGTGATGCAAGCCGTTCTGAAACCAATCGGCAAATTACTCAAAATGCTTAACTCGCCGAGAAAATCACTTTTGTTCCACAATGAATGCCTGGCAAAAAATAGTTAATTTCAATGCAAGCCGTTCTGAAACCAATCGGCAAATTACTCAAAATGCTTAACTCGCCGAGAAAATCACTTTTGTTCCACAATGAATGTCTGGCAAAAAATACTAAATTTCAATGGGAGCCGTTCTGAAACCAATCGGCAAATTACTCAAAATGCTTAACGCGGCGAGGAAATCACTTTTGTTCCACAATGAATGCCTGGCACAAAATAGTTAATTTCAATGCAAGCCGTTCTGAAAGCAATCGGCAAATTACTCAAAATGCTTAACTCGCCGAGAAAATCACTTTTGTTCCACAATGAATGTCTTGCAAAAAATAGTTAATTTCAAAGCAAGCCGTTCTGAAACCAATCGGCAAATTACTCAAAATGCTTAACTCGCCGAGAAAATTACTTTTGTTCCACAATGAATGTCTGGCAAAAAATAGTAAATTTCAATTCGAGCCGTTCTGAAACCAATCGGCAAATTACTCAAAATGCTTAACGCGCCGAGAAAATCACTTTTGTTCCACAACGAATGTCTGGCAAAAAATAGTAAATTTCAATGCAAGCCGTTCTGAAACCGATCGGCAAATTACTCCAAATGCTTAACTCGCCGAGAAAATCACTTTTGTTCCACAATGAATGTCTGGCAAAAAATTGTTAATTTCAAAGCTAGCCGTTCTGAAACCAATCGGCAAATTACTCAAAATGCTTAACTCGCCGAGAAAATCACTTTTGTTCCACAATGAATGTCTGGCAAAAAATAGTAAATTTCAATGCGAGCCGTTCTGAAACCAATCGGCAAATTACTCAAAATGCTTAACGCGCCGAGAAAATCACTTTTGTTCCACAATGAATGTCTGGCAAAAAATAGTAAATTTCAATGCAAGCCGTTCTGAAACCGATCGGTAAATTACTCCAAATGCTTAACTCGCCGAGAAAATCACTTTTGTTCCACAATGAATGTCTGGCAAAAAATTGTTAATTTCAATGCAAGCCGCTCTGAAACCAATCGGCAAATTGCTCAAAATGCTTATCTCGCCAAAAAATCACTTTTGTTCCACAATGAATGTTTGGGAAAAAATAGTAAATTTCAATGCAAGCCGTTCTGAAACCAATCGGCAAATTACTCAAAATGCTGAACGCGCCGAGTAAATCACTTTTTTCCCACAATGAATGTCTGGCAAAAAATAGTAAATTTCAATGCGAGCCGTTCTGAAACCAATCGGCAAATTACTCAAAATGCTTAACGCGCCGAGAAAATCACTTTTGTTCCACAATGAATGTCTGGAAAAAATAGTTAATTTCAATGCAAGCCGTTCGGAAACCAATCGGCAAATTACTCAAAATGCTTACCGCGCCGAGAAAATCACTTTTGTTCCACAATGAATGCCTGGCACAAAATAGTTAATTTCAATGCAAGCCGTTCTGAAAGCAATCGGCAAATTACTCAAAATGCTTAACTCGCCGAGAAAATCACTTTTGTTCCACAATGAATGTCTGGCAAAAAGTAGTTCATTTTGATGCAAGCCGTTCTGAAACCAATCGGCAAATTAGAAAAAATGCTTAACTCGCCGAGAA